>NC_051126.1:11247882-11435557 GCF_014839805.1 Manduca sexta
AAGGTGCAATCAGGGCATCTACTTTATCGCCCGTATTTTCCGTCCCATAGTGTGATATAAATATATATCTTGTATATACGCTACAAGTCTATGGATCCTGTGTTCAACTGCCTGATTATTTTGTAAGGGCTAACCTTTCTAACTTCCCCAACTGACTACCTACTAATGGTAACATTTCGCTCGGCAAATCGTTTACCGACAAAAAACTGAGCAGAGTCGATAACGGTCTAACAAATTGGCTTTCTCTTTCGAATTAAATGCTTTGGAATAAAACTTAAGTAACGCAAAAACTGCGTTATTCCATAATGGCTCAAAGATTTACCCAAATAAATATAGTAGGTTATTAACTTTAGAAAAACTTAAGAGGAATGATAATAATACGGTTTGACGTCGTTTTATACACCACATCTACCTGCTTATATAATTTAACAGAGTTGTCTAATTTAATTGGTTATCTTTATGGGGCAGGATTATTAGCTGATTGATATGGTGAACGGTGCTGTTTCAATTCCTGTCGTGGTTTTAGTTCGCTTCGAACGTTTTTCCGGATCTGCATAAGGACTAATAAGTTTTATAGGTTCTAAATGTTATAATAAAATCTAAGTTGTATTGAAAATACGACAATCGTTGGCCTTGTTCATTTATTTTCATTTTATGTTACCAGTAACACATTATTATAGGTTTTTGGATATTAAAATGAAGCCGTAAATTTTATACGTATGGATAAAAAATAAGTCGCGTTTGCGTAAACATTTTGACGGATTTAAGAAATAATTTAACGCATAAAGTATTATATTATTGTAATATTTAATTAGGTAATACGCTCTGTTGCTCAAAAAGGCTGAGTATAATAAAACATATTTTTGGAAAAATATATTATCTTCTATATTTAGCTATGGTTGAACCCAAACTAAAGTAACGTACATATAAACCAATTATGTATAGTTAGACAGCATTTATCGATATCAAAGTTAAAACAATAATTATTACTATATAACTACGTTGTGCAAGTAGTAAAAGTTAAACGATAGCAATTTAATACAACGTTAATGATACGTACTACGTAAGTTGGAGTAACAGTTCCCGCCAATTCTAAAAGCTTTACCAAGCTTTTTAGTTGGTTCGTAGAAAAATATGTTCTATGTCTAAGGATTACTGTCTATTTTGTATTGTCACAATTGTTTAATGTTGTAGAAAGAGAAACCAGATACATCTGTCTCACTCAAGTAGTGTTTTGATAGCTATCTCTTTTACTCACTTCAGTAAACTCAAAACCTGATATTCTGTCTTTGTCGTTGATTAACTGAGTCCGCCAGTCGAGTTTGAGACGTTGTGTCAGTTGGTATATTGTTTATAGTTTCTCCATTTGTTTACAAATTGTAAATAATGTTTTAGTACATTTAAAGCATGACAATGACAATAACAGTTTTGTGATGTGATTGCAAGTGTTTGTAATATTTGTTTTATTTAATTTTGTAATGATGCAAATCGCGCGCGTCTTTTGGACTGTACTTGGACTGATATGCATTGTGGAGGCGGCTATGGTCGGAGACCAATGCGACTGGACTGGCAGGTATGTTTATTTAAGTTTCTATATTGTTTTTTTTTTTATTATGTTTAGTATTTAGCAATCTATATAGTATGACACGGTTTTAAAATCATTTATAATTTAAAACCAGGCACTTAATATTTTAATAAATATTGAATCATGTTTTTTATCGATGGTAAAAGAAAAAGTGCCATTTGTAAGTAATATTCGTATGGTAAGTTAATTGATCAATAACTGCAGTCAAATGCGCAATGTAATTATGAGTTGCTTGCAATATGTTTAAACTAACGGTGGTTTATTTTTATATTAAATTTTACAACTTAATTGTTATTGATTTAAGTGCTGTTTTTGACATAAAATCATTTATAATATTCACATTTTGAATTTAACCGTTATTTTTTAATATTGTGGCTACCGCCGAATTTTACAATGTTTTTCTGGGTATGCTTAATATTGGGAATCTACAATCATGTTATCAGACTATGAACTCTAATAGGTCAAATTAGGTATTTATTTTAGGTCTAATTTTGATTAATAAACTTGACCTGTAGGCAAAATGTGTCTGCAGCGGTCGTTCCGTTTACGAAGCAATAATTACCATACAATTTGCAATCGCGTATCTTTGACACTTGTCCTTAAATGTTTATGAATTACTGTTTATTCATATATTTCGTACTTGTATACATTTTTCTTAGGGTGGAATATGTACTAATGGATTCATTTTAGGTGGCTGCGAGATCAAAAGCAACCGGTACAGATTTAATATATTGAATAGTAGTGGATTTGTTAAATGAAGTTTGTAATTAAATATAAAATATGGTTAACAAATTTTACACATCAAAGACAACCATAATTACACAAAAAACTATTATAATCATTTTGCATGTATAAAATCAATATATTGATAGAGATAAGTGAATTGAATTTTAAATATAATAGCGGTTACATCACTGATGCGCTCAGAGCTTGAGCCGTAACTACCGTCTACAATATTTTTACATATGTAAACAAACTGATTTCATTTACATTCATTAAGTTTATCCATTCCTGTTTATTTGCTCAAACATACCTAAGGCAATTTATAAAAATGGAATATCATTTTGCGTACATTGTCAGGAAGCTCGGATAAATAATAACTATATGTTACCTACGTACAAGATGACAGATTTTCATCAATCTCAAGTCCTACTACAGCGTTTAAAAACCTCTTGGATTAGCTGATCCCCAAAAGCGATTAATCGAATGAGTCATTGGGTTTTCATCGGGCGAGTATGGCATGTATGTTAATCGCTATTCGGACGGGTACAGATGCCCTACTATTAAGCCATGTTACTTATCATTCTTGTATTTTTTAGTGAAGTGTGAAGGCTTTCTGAGTCATTTGTCCGTCCGCGGATTCGATCCGCAACCGGATCATCAAATCAGTTGTCCGCATGCATATGCGCAGGCGCAATTTTTATAACTTATTTTTTATCCGCTTTGCTTACGAGTATATTTTTTTTCCTGCGAATGAAATAATAGAATACGTTGATTACGTTTATAAATAAATTCCTAAGAATTAATTACAATAATTTTTTCTTTTTATAATTATCTTAGTTCATATTACTCAAAAAAAACATCGGAAAATAGAGACTTGTCTACACAATCACTAATCTAGAACTTAATTATCAAAAAGGGGATGGTATAGATATAAATGCGTTGATCGATTATCGCAATGCCGGAAACATGGGGGCAAACGTAACAAAATCAACAAGTTGGGTTTCCCATCCGGGCCGGCGTGGGAAACCGATGGGAAATATATTCTCGTCCACCCCCTGTTTAGGACACGTGACCCTTCCGGACACCGGGGTTGGTTCATTGTTCATTTGTATTGAACTTAATTGAACTGGATAATAATGTTTATTTCAAAAGGATAGGGGTGTTTTCGAAATTTATATTTTTTCGAAAGAGTTGATTTCTGAAATGAGTATAACAGTATTCTAATTATGCTCTCCGCATATTCCCAATAAGAATTATAGATTTTGTTACAAGTACTATTTCTAAATTATTTGGGAATTGCTCTTTCATATCAAACACCATAAGACCTAATATCATCACCAAATTCGAACCACCAAACCAAATAAAATTTCCTTAATATTTATAAATTTCACCAGATTCAAATTAAATTAGTCGTATATCCGTAATGAGTAATGACGCACGCAATCGCGGCGAACTTCTGTAGTTACATCTGTGATAACAATTTTATTGTTCTCCATAACTAAAAGTAGTACATCATACAAATGCGTTCTTAGAAATGAAATCGATTCAACATTTTTTTATAGAGCAAAGTCGTAAACAGACAATATAGCTGAGAACTCAATTCCCGCCATTGACGTAGCTCGCGTAATGCGAGGAAAACAAAGATTAATCGAGATGAAAAGATATGACCGGTGTAGACAAAAAACCAAATTGAGTGTCAATGTACCAGCATCGCGCTTATTGTGCATTCAAGTTCGTACATTAATATTTATTAGTGAGGGCCAGAGGGCGGTGGAAGAGGGAACGCGAGGGGACCGGGATCTGTTTATTATAATATCCTCCTATTATAACGCGTTCGCACGATACGTGCCCCAATGCTCATTGATAAGTGCCCTAAGTGATTTGACGCGATTTGAAACAACCGGAATCTGGGGATAATACGTAGGGGCTGAAATTATGCATCTTTATTTTAATTTATCTGGTACATTATTCATACTTAAATACGGATACATTTGGTTAAATGTAGGACGTTATATAAAACGATCAGATTAACTTTCCTTTTGTGTTGAAAACTAGAAAGGCGGAAATTTATATAGATCAGAATTATAGCGGTGCAACAACCTAATTAATATATTAAATGAAAAATAATGATGGAACTATCGTGTTAATCAAAATCGACAGTAATTCCAAATAGCCGACAGCGAAATCTCGAAACCATTCGTGTCACGAGCGGCTATTAAACTATCGATCTAGATTGTCAAGCCAAGTGGTCAGGCCTAGTCACGTTTCTAGGGTAACTTTGCCATTGAACTGGCCACTGCGAGACACTATCAAGCACGATCCTACAGTATGATTTAATTTCGAGAATTTCAATTCTCGGATGTTTAAATTGTGATTAATAATTGGATAATTAAGTTGCCCCACGCAACTGCATAAGACACAACGGATGTGCGTAATGATTGTGTCAAACGAACAATGTTTAAAAAATAAAACTTGCACTGCGCAGTTTACAATTCACGTCTCGATTTAGTTATGAATGGAATATGACTTGTGTCCGTTGCATCGTATTCATAATTAAATTTGCTCCGGCAAATTGCCCGAAGATAAATGACATCATCTGAAAAAGTTAATATTGAAGGCCTAGACGCAAGGTCTAGAAGTTATTTTAGACCATTGTCTAACGATGGCAGATGTTATCAATTATAGAAAACTAAGCACTTTATTTACTAAATTAATAATTTGTACATGTAGTCATTAACATCTGTCTACCACTGAACATTATTTTCGTTAATGGCCTGTAAAACGATACACCTAATTCATTTGCATATTTTATTAATGTCTTATTGTTCTTGCCACTCTGAGCAACGGATGTAAAATATGACATTGTGTACGGTACTCAGTAAACATACGTTTGACGGCACTATTCCCCGTACAGATGCGTAGATAGAAATGATAAAACGACCAAGCGGAATGATGGAGTGCGTGTGAGAACATGCAATTAAACACACTCCATCACTCGGCCTTACTACCGGAAGGCTGTATTTGTTTTTATCATATCTGTTCATAGAATCTGTAAAATTCTGACTATTACTCACATTTTTTATTCATAAATAACGGCTAGGGCATTACTGTTGTAGTTTGATGTCATTGCTTACCACAGCGCGATAACGCCATTCTAGTTGAAACATGTTTATTAAATAATATGGGAAAAATATGTTTTGCGGTTTTACTTCCTGAATTTGACCCACATATCTGGTGTGGCCATCGAAGCGGATGTCGCTATCATCAGTGGTCAGTGCCGATAATAATGGTTTGCGCTTGGCATAACACTTCGCTTCCCATATGGCACTTACGCCAAGTTCCGGAAAGATGTTACGTTCTATATTCCACAAAGTCATTAACATAGCAATTTGGGTATGGGACTACGAGCATAGGACATTTCACATGCGATGTGGGAACAGAGAAACGAACGTCACATGTTGCCTGATGAAATCACGGTTATTTTTAAGCCAGGATTGTTTTTATTCGCTCGCCAATTGAGGGCAATCAACAACACGTGTTCCGTTTGAGACGTTCGCCTTAGGCATCCATTGAGCTCGTTGATGCTCCGACCTGGGAATGTGCCCGATGCAAATCTATCAAATTCGCTTTAATTGACGATTGATTTGCAATGATTCCTCTTGACACGCAATATGTTTAAATCATGTTCGAAATTCCAATGAAATGTATTCCTGCGTGATAAAGATTCTTTGAGAATCAATAGAGCATTGATAATCTTTTAATTTTCGGTTATCCGGTTTGTAAGAATACTCATATTCGAATTATCCACTTGCGTCAAATTTTCTTACCGAGAAGCGAATCGGCATTTTTTTAAAAGAAGAGAAATCACAAGTAGTTATTTTTGTTTGATAACATCTGGATTTGCCGAAGACGTTTTTACATGCCTAATTGCTTTTTTAATGGTAATTAATTAAGCTAGTCTATTTAGTGACGGTTCCCAAGACACTTGCCTATCGTTATTATATTTGGAGTCCATAAAGGCCGGGTTACGCTTATAGAAATATTTTTATATGCTCTCGAGCTCCAATCACATGAGATAATAATGTCTGTTAGTGTTACTGCATAGTAACTCAACGCCGAGCCACATGTCCACTTAGATGTACCTTATCTTTTTGTCGTTCCAGAACGTTCTATGTCTATGTTTATGGCCGCCAGTAACGTTCACAAGTTTTTTTGGCGTTGATTGTTGTAATGATTTTGGCCTAGATCCTAGCGCGCCATTACAACAGACTTGTTCTTTATTTGAATTTATACGGCAATTTTGCTTCTTATCTCAATTTGAGATAGCGCAGGAACTTGGTGTTGTAACTATTGGAGTGCACTTCGATTGTGTCGTTTCATCGAACAACAATTCTTTGTAAGAAAACCGAGTAATTAACAGCAAATTGTAGGTCGGTGTTGTGTGGGCAGGTCGGATGAAGGCTTTCTTTGTGCTGCACTTGTTTATTTTTTCAATTGGTTCGCGCAGGCACGGGCGTTGTTCTGTAGTGCGTTAATTGCAGAGGTGTAACTACGGGTAATTGTAAGAGGAATCGATGCTAATTATTGATCAATGTATTATTATTCTGCCGTAATATACCATTGAATACAACATTGTTCTTTCTGCACATGGCTGCTATAAAACTCGCCTTGTATTGTAACTTGATGGCGTGGCTATAAAATTGTACATCACTGCAAACAAGGATAGACTCATCCATATTTATTGTCATTTCAATAATCATCCAACGTTTAACTTAAGTTTTTGTTTAAAAACATTACTATAATCCTACGCAGACGGGTGATAATTATAAACTATCGTCTCGAATCAAATTTGTATTTATACAAACTTCTTGTGTCCTTCCCCGAAAGCCATTAGTCGAAGCAGTGATTTTGCCGAATACGTCGGCATTAGGGATCAGCGGGACCAGTTGAATAATGCATGAAGCGCGTTTGGTCCATTATGAGTGATGGTGCGGCGCGGCGCGGCGCGGGCGCACGCCGCACGAGCCGCATTTTAATGTCGTCGGATTTCGTCGGCACGCTGTCAAATTATAATATTTCATTTGAATGTATTTCCTTATGATACTCAATATATTATATTCCCTTGTCACGGCCATGCCTGTCGAATAGAAAACATTACGCATTTGTCACATTTTACAATTCGTAAGAATTTAACGTCCACCTTAAAGCCACTAAAAATTTGGTATGCATTATGCAGAATACATGTTAATGATTTACGTCGCTAATGAGGCGGCACGAGTTGAGCCGAGGCGCGACGCGACGTAATTTGACTCTGATCATGCGATGGGCCGAGGTCCGGTTTGGACCCCGGACGCAGCGCCGTGCTGTCCCTGTCCATCTGTCGATTCACCAAACGCGTTACATCCTTAAGAAATCAGCGTAAAAAGCGCCCAAAAATGAGATGCATCGTTTAATAAGTTCTCGTGAGCATAAGTCGCAAAATTTTTGGGCGTCGGATGCCCGAAATTTTTGCATAACCGTTTGGTACGGCCGTCGTTTATCTGGATAACAAAAAAACGAGTAAGACGAAGACCGACCGATTATAATGTAAAAAGAGGTCTGTAGTCGTTCCATAACCGATTGCAAATGGCAACTGCCGCAGGCTTCGCTGTGCCATTTATAGCCCTTTGCAATCTCGACCGCTAAAAAATAGCCTGCTATTTTCTTCGGTAGATGTCTGCATGCGTATTTATGCAGCTTTTGTATAAGCGTTATCTAACTTTAACGAGTTAGGATTTAGAAGACTATGCATGTTAAAAAAATCTGCCAGGAGTGGAAGGTTTACAAATTCATTCATTTTGATTCCGTTATTATTCCTATTTTGTAAAAAGATAATTTCCCTTATACTAACTTTTGCCTCTGTTTTCCTAAAATAGCTAAGACCAGCTAGGAAGTTAAATTCACAAGACGTTTGGAAAGGAGCTCGTAGGAGTAGTCGTCTGTCATGGGCAGTATTTTGTTTAAAAACAAAAGGTTCATAAATTGGACGTCCACTATCATATTGGATTTTATTTATTTTGCAGCCTCCAGCCTATATCGATGGCGACACAACAATGGGTACTCTGAGAGCCGCTTGCTGACGTTTATTACAGATTTTATACCGATAAAGGGTAAATTGGCTGACTTGTCTTTAATAACCAGTAAATAGTTTGGAAACTCGGAGTTATGTACTCTTTGTCTTTTGGAAGTTATGGTTATTTTTGGAGCTGTTTATTGGTACACATCTTCCTCTTTAATATATATGGTTTCGGTAGATATTTATCGTATAACGATGATGTAAAAACAAGAGCTTATAGACATTTATTATTAACTGTATATTTGGTAATTTTATGTGAAAATATTTTTCTAAACCATAAACGCTGACTGATTTGTGTTGCTACTCGTTTATTTTCGACAAGGTCTCTTGTTAATGTATTTAATTCCAGCTGAATGCACTCAGGGCATGCTTCACTAGTGACTGTAATTCAATACGGTAGTCATTCTATACGGCAGTGAGGCGACGCGAGCGATTTTGAACTGCTGTTGTTCGCTCGTTAGCTGTTTTGATTTTATTTTTGAAACTCACTTTCTGTCGCCTATGACGAAATATGATTCGCTTTTGAATTGCATTTTATATGCTGACTAAAAATTATATTAAATTGCAGTAATAAAGCGTTGGTTCTAGGTGCTATAACTGTAAAATATTTGATTTGGTAATCGTGGAATTGCAACTATATAGATTTTATATAATACTAAAACATGTGAAGAGACTCTGTAGCTTTAAACCGGCTTCATTTTCCTGCTACCAAGCGGTAATATTTTCATCCTGTTGCTCGAACTTTGATAAAAACTAGTTTTCTTTTCCTTTAAATCAGACTCCATATCCAAATGTGTCGGGGATATGTTGCTGCGTATTAAATATGAAATACATTACGAGTGCGCGTTAGGGACAGGCCGGCGGCCGGATTTATGGGCCGGTCGGCTTAGCTACCACGCGAGGCTTTTCACACCTTCGTGTTTGGTCAGGGTGTTAGCATTCACGCCTCGTGTATACCCACCCTTAGAGTTCGCACCTTCTACATATCGTGTGGTCATTATGTACATTTACTTATGTTAAAGGCTTTGGGTAACGCTCGAGGTTTTATAGATTTATAACTTGGCTAAAAGTTAAATGCCGTCACGTCTAAAACGGTTTCATCGAATTCCTCAATACTCTTTATATAAATTATAGCTAAAACATAAACCATAACTGCTACAAAAAAAAAAAGAATACATATTTGAAATAGATATGGTTGCTGACATACTTATGTTGACTATCTCGGTGGTCTAGTTGTAATGCGTACGAGGTACGAGTACGACTTCCGCGCCGATGTTCTGGGTTCAAATTTCGTGTCGGGTCAAAATAATTACGACAAGGTTTTTCCATTTTAAAAATTACTCAACTGTAGATCGGAAAGCACGTAAAGCCGTTCCTGCACCTGATCTCTGTACATTCATTTCGGATTACCGTCTCACCGGACTGTGAGAGTGAAGGAACAAAGAGTGTACCTATGTATTGCGCACACACTTGCGCACTATGATATGTCCTGCGCACTTAGCCGATCTCTCGATTCAACTAGGAGGGATCTTTCACTTATGGTCAATAGCTTACATCACCTCCTTGTTCTTTGAGTGTTACATACAAATAAAAGTGTACACAGATATTTCGCCGCAGTTTTTGGTGCAATCGATTAGTCGTTGAGATGTAACAGCTTGCATGCCCGTACTCGCGGCCTCGATGCGTGACTTGACTCCGCACTGCCAAAGAAAAACCGCGTCAGGACGTAACAAGATTTCTTCCGTATTTTTTTTGACCAGAGGCAGCTGACGTCAAAAAGGTCGTAATTTTTCTTATCATTATACCAATTGGTTTGTTAATTTATTAATCAATATCTGAATATGAGAAGTGTATAGCTGTCTGTTCAAATCAATTTTGTTTTTTGTGTATGTGTCGGACGTTTTAAAATAATTATTTGATGTATTGTGTAAAAAGAGCCAAAAATATCCCTCCAGTAGATTTCGGTTTGTAGATCCTTTTGTTTTGCATTACGAACAACTTTAGCGATATAAAATTTTGTTAGATGTATCATTTAAAAAATAATAACTTCTTGTTTTAATGACACATTCTAATAAGACTTATTACACATATATTTGTACAATTTAATCCTAAACAACTATATGAGCCGACGTGAGCTTTAGTAACGGTGTTACTGTATAATTCGTGATCCGACTGCCATTGTTCTAGTGAAAGTTGAGGTTACAATAGTTTTGCGTGTACAGCGCCTGTCGCGTGTCGATGCGAGACAAAATCTTATATTGTTACACAAGTTTACATTATATAGTCAGGGCGCACTATTCCATATACTGCGGCATATAAGTTATTCTGAAATTAGGGGCGTTCTTCTCGAAGGACAGCTTTGATAGCCGTGTAGGTAATACATACATACATAACATCACGCATTTATCCCTGAAGGGGTATGCAGAGGCGCAACTAGGGCACCCACTTTTCGCCAAGTATGTTCCGTCCCATGATGTGATAGGGGGCAAGCCTATCGCCATATCGGGCACAAATTCCAGACTCCGGGCTGATACTGAGCAGAAAAACCCAAATATCACTTTGTCCGACCCGGGATTCGAACCCAGGACCTCAGAGCAACTACGCCACCGAGGCAGTCAAGTAGTAGGTAATATAGTCAAAAAATTCCCAAGTTACCTACGAGTATACGGCTTTTAATGTTCTTCTTTAATTGAAACGCCCGTAATTGTCAGTAGACAGAATATGGCGCATATCGCCTTCGTTTGTTTTGGTTTTTTGATCTTTTACTTAATAGTAATCTGTGCTTTTTGTGTTTATATTTTGAATTTAGTAAGACAATATAGATCATTATGTATGATTGTGAAATGTATCATCTAGCTAAGATGTATTGCTTGTCGCCAATAAACCGAATAATAAAACGAAGACAGACACACCGAACACTTTGAATTTCAAATTGTTGCGTCTATAAAAGCAATAAACAACTGTCGTATCTATTGTAAACATACCGTGGGGCAGTAAAAAATAATGTCTACATTAAATCGGTAGTAATTGCGACATTTATGGCGTCCCGGTGTCGACTAATCAAAATTGCATTAGACATCGTTTCGTCACGGGCGCGCATCGCATGGCGAACAAAAAATACACACATTCGACATTCTACGCCTACCCACAATGATAGAGTTGCCAAGTAAAATTGATCGACTTTCCAGGGTTTTTGCAATAAAATGATATTTTATTTATAGTTGAAAGAATACGAGATTTTTCATGATTTGAAATGTTTTCAAAATGATGCTAAGATAAAATAGGGTTTTTAGAAAGAAGTTATAGTTGTAGGGTAATAATGAATTTATCTATATTAATACTTTTCTGAAGGATCTGAACAATAAGGTTATTTATATGAGGGAATTTGGCACCCAAAACCTTATATGTTGTATGTAGTCAAAATAATGACTGCCTTAGTGGCGTAATTGTACTACATGCGCTAGTGCTATGAGGTCTTGAGCTCGAATCCTGGGTCGGGCAAAGTGTTGGGTTCTTTCGCTCAGTATAAGCCTAGAGTCAAGAATTGTGTCCGATATGGCGAAAGGCTTCCCCCCTATCACATAATGGAACGGAAAACACTTGGCAAAAAGTGGATGCCCTGATTGCGCCTCTGTATACCCCTTGTATGCGTGTTGTGTATTTGTTTTAGTTTAAATAATTTCCAAAACAAATCAATTACAATTTAATATCAGACGCAGCCATCTCCTTTTTATAATCGTTAACGCTAACTTTAAAGTCGTTATAGACTCATCGTTAGGTTATGTCATTCCAATACATTATTTTTGTTTCCTATTAGCGTTAACGAGACTACAGCGTCAGGAGTCATTAATTCCGCGAACGTTGGCAGCCCTAAGGATATCAGTTCCCGGTAAACATACTCAACATGATTGATGAGAGCATTTATTAGAGCGATACGTGATATAAAGATTGATGTCCTTGCTGACTTACTGATTGCTGATCATTCCTCACTCTAAAAACCTATTTTCAACTTTTTATAAGTTTTCGCACCTTATTCACCGAATATAGCTACTTGTTTCGTTAATAAGGCGTGTTTTTTGCGAAATTATAAAGACAACTTATCACTTTATTTTAACTTGGGCTAAACAGAACGGCTAGTTAAACTTTAAAATGTAGGAAATTTTCCATTCGGCACATAATATTAGTACATTAGCATTCTAACAGACTAAGTTCGTATATTCTCTTCCTTGTGGGGTTATATGCATTAATTTCTTATAAGAAATAACTGAGAGCATTTATTATCCTATAACAACAGTCAATATGTTCTATACTACAAGGTCACCTTTATGTCTTGCGAATATCTCTTTGACCTTCCTATATTGAGAAAGAAGCCATAAAGAACGTATTGGTATCAATTTCCCCTTTCTATTGTAAAACACAATTAATACCTAACGAATCAAATTCCTCAATAATTTTGAAAACGTGAATAACACAGATATTTTACAAATTGGGTATTTAAATTGGCAGGAAAGGTTGATCGTGATTTAACTGAACGCTTAAAATGCTTGGATGGCTCTAGTTATGATAATAGTAATCTAGGTTGTTTAAGACGGCATAACAACCGAAATAGTTGACTAAGAACAACACTTAAGTCGATTATCGATTGCCGAAGCAGTCATCCTGCCAATCATAAAAAGAAAATAGTTTACATCTGCTGTAGAATGCGTTATTACTTCATGTTTGGATATGCCGATGGAACCGTAGGCGTGGACACTAACGAGATAGGTAAACAGGCGGCCACTGCGGTGCACACATTAGTAGCAAAGCATAGAGAAGAGGTGTCATGTCCAGTGTACTGAACTTATGTACCTCAAGGCGGATGCTTTATGTACTTTTGGTTGAGTTTGTGTAGGACATTGTTGTCTAGTTACTATTTAAAGTACAGGATCCATAAATTTACTTACATTGTCACTCCAGCATTTCCTAAGTTGTTGACTGTTAGCACCTCCGTTTTGTTTGATGCATTTTAAATATGTAAATGTATTTTTTAAACTATACTAGTCGGTTGGTCAAAGATATCCTATAATTTCAATATATCTTAATATTAATTCTTGGTTATTCATTTGCGCATTTAATACAATAAATAATATTTTTCATTGACTTTTTGATAACAAAAATAAACCCAGTATCATCTTTCGAGCCAAAAACAATGTTTGTATAGGACAGAGTCGATTTAATAAGGTGCGTGGTCAAAATATTTTATTTGCGCAGCGTGAACAAAGGGACAAGGGTCCGTTTGTGCCTTATTGTGTTGGAATTTAGTGGTTTCTAAACAAGTTCACCGCTGCTCGGCCATACTTGAATATTGTGACTCAAACTCCTGGTTATGAATTCCAACAAAAGAGGTTTGTATTGAAGTTGGATATAGAGTATTTACCAAAATAAATGTACGCAACGAAATATTTTTTAGGAGATATTGATACGACATTTTCTGTCTTTTGTTTTTTTTATTGGTTTTAAAAAGTTCGTTCTTCAAGATGGCCATTAATTAATGTTATGTGATAAATAATTTTATTTTTAATTGCAGTAATTACTAGAACTTTCTATCAAGTCCAATTTGTATGGAAAGCCATTTATATCCATCTTTATTCAGTACCAGTTAGCTAAATATTTCTGCATTCAAACCGCCATTGTATATAATTCGAACAGTTCATAAAATTCGAAAACTGGTCGTAAATCAGAATTTAAGATCGTAAGAGGTATAATTTGAGTTTATTTAATAGTTTATAGAACCGCTCGCTTTTATCAATTTTAATTGGTGTTGATCTCTTGTAATTGCGTTTGAATGTTTCATGATAGGTTTTTACTATTATTGGACATTTACAATCTGCCATTTCTGTTAGATTTGAATTATTATAACTACGTTCTAATATGTCTCGTAGGTCTACATGATCTTAAGGTTTAAGTTGTAACTCCAAGATTTCGGTGTTAAAACAATTTACAAATTGGTTTCTAAGTAAGCTAATTTTAGTTTCGTAATTGTATTGACTTTTCCGTATTCATAACACTTATTTGTGTAATACGGAATCAATATTGAGTTCTACATTAGTGACGGCAAGATATTTTGAATCTTTTTAAATACATTTTAATAATTCAACCTCTGTTATAAGCCTTGTCGACAGGGCGGTGTCCGAAACCGCACTAATGAGACATTGTTTGGCCACAAATAAAACATCTAAACATTTCGTTTAGTGCCATGAGTGGAATGTCATCTCGTCTAATTTATTATGTTCGTTCAAAGAATTACACTAATTGGACCCAATTCCTGCACTTGGTGAGTCCACACTTCCAAACGACTTATCATATTTGGGTTTTAAATGAGTTCGCGAAACTGATGCTTTTTTAGATTTTTTTGGGCTTTGATTTACTTTACCGTCATAGTATAATTTAGTCATTACCTTTCAGGACTCTTTTATGTATATATATTTAGTTGCTTCGTTTCTAAGTTTTATAGATTTATCTATTTTATGGCTCGTAACTGAATATTTTATAGTGTATAATCGTTTTATACTTTTACCACATAATGGAATAATGATAAAGGAATAATTATATTATTATTCTAATCACTTTCTCTTATGTTATTAAGATTACTTTAATCTACTTCTCAAATGATCTTTTAATCAGTCGCATTGATGGCTTAATAAATATTTAATTAAACGTTTACGCTCCAATTATCGGTGCATTAAACATTTTAATTTATTCTGTACTATCGCGGCGACTTAAGAATAATGCTTATGACTCTTTGAAGGTCTACAACTATCGCTTAGAACTTTTGATACATTTTAACATCAATCTCATAAAACAAGTTTAGAGAAATCGGAGCGAAACAATGCAAAATGAACAAGATTTGCATCTATTTTATGTATGCAGTGGGCAGTCGGCGTGGTCTGATTCACGATTGCATAGATTTCTATTGCTCACAGCTAGGATTGTACGTATTTTAATGAGGTCGGTAAATCAAATGGAATAATACGAGCGGCGGCGCGTGCCACAAGGCCGGTCGACTGAAGGAGTCAGATATCCTAGCGCTTAGCTGTTCTCGCTCGCTCGAACCTGTTCCGACTCTATATGGACGCATTAGGATAGCTCTTCGTACACGAGTATGGTCGGCAAAACGTCATATAGTTACACCACACGTGGCCCTGTAAGGCATAGCACACGACACCGGACACCGCTATGACTTTATTCAAATAACTCGCGAGATAAAAAATTACTTGTCCGTATATAGAGAAGTGCGCATTTGAATGACTGATTTGGTAGTACCTGAATTTGGTGGTAATTACTCGACTGGTTTCGTATTTAGGTTGGCGGTTTATGGAATGGGATGGTCTGCGGTTACTTGTGGGTTTTAAGAGTTTGGAAATAGCTGATGTAGCCGCATATTTGCTAAATGAAGACTATTTTTTCGGATCAGTGAAGCTACTCAAACTAAAAGCAATTGTTTTACTTTTATCACATCTACATATATTATTAACGCCTTCTTATAATTCATTGATATACCACACTTGCAATTTATCAACAAACCATTCTTTTATATAATTAAGAGACAAACAAAACAACCTGATTGAAGTGCGCCGTCGTATACTTAACCAACACATCGGTTGCATTTTAATGCATTTTTTCTGCAGTTGTGGGTCAGTGGACATTGGTTGATACACCTATCCGTAGTGCAGATGGCCGGGGGCGCAATCCGTCCAGGGTCTGCCGTTAAATAATAACAAGCATGTACCGAGCCGCGGTTCCGCCGAGCTATAAATTGTCCGCTGCCGGCGGGCACGCGGCACGCAATCTCAATGCGGAAAGTATCATGACCAGCCTGCGCTCTTGTACGTAGATCCAGCTCAGTCTAGTTTAGGGTTGTCGCGCTATTAAATTTGAAGTTCTATTATGTTATCTCCTATATCAAAAGGCCTTATCGGTAAAACTTACGAGCAGTAGAATGTTTGAGCAATTTTGTAATTTTTTTCAGTTATCTACAAAGCCAGTCTTTTATATTTTCTAATGTTCTTACTGGAATCGTTAATAGTGATTAAAGGTAAAATATCTATCATTTATAAAGTTTGCACGACTCTACATTTTTCTGTGTAAAGAATACGTATTGACATTAATTCATTTTTGACAAATGACTCACGAATCTATCGATAGCATACCTTGGCAGTGCATATATTTTGACTGGCATTAAATCGTGATTAACACTACGATTACTTGCTCTAGTTGGCAGCCCTACGCAAAGCCTCTAGCTATTAAGGGCTCGTGTAGAGCTTTTGTTGTTCTGTTTTACACACACATACGAATACCATATAGGAGTAAATTCGCACTGATCTATCATTTGACATAAGTGATAGATCGTATATTGTTCTAATACAATTAATGTTATTCGAAATAAAACAATTTATATCAATAAATGTAATATGAATAATAGAGAAGTTTTGTTATACAATATTTATGTTACAGATAGTAACTTAGTGGATGTCGTGCTTTTAGTACGCAGCTTGCTGTGACTACTTTCAAACGTCAATTTCCGTGCCCATAAATGCGTATTGGTTTACGTTGTGCTATGAGCAATTAGTTTCGAATTGTTGCGAATATATATAATATTTTATTTCTCGACAAATTATTACAAATACAACTTACTAGCAATTATTAAATAATAAAATCGGTACCTAGCTGGCAGTTTGTTTTAATTCCATGGCCCTATATATTTCAAATTAAATAACTCTAATTTTTGGTAAATCTAATGGCTTTGCAAGGGCTTCCCTCTCAGGCGGGCGAGTATTCAGGCGACGGTGCATTCCTCACTTTTGTTGCCATCTCACCGAGATCACGCTCGATAAAGCCTTCATTGATTCCGTAATACTTTAGCCACGGGACACTGTTTTTATAACGGCACCGTCGATATCAGAGTGGAAAATCTGTGATCTATGAGGCTTGAAATAACTTTAATCATCTAAATGGCAAGAAGCGCGAGACATTGTTTTTACTCGGTTTTTTAGTTTTAAACGCTCGCTCAGGCCTTGGTGAAAGTTGAGCGTGGTCTCTTGTGGAGATTTTTTAAGTATTTTTTTATAAAATCACACAAAAATTAATAGCGATTCAGTTTAAAACCCGAAAGCTAAATCGCTAAATTAGAATAAACTTTCCCCATATAATGATAAAAATAAGATGATTGCTGATACCATTGGGAATAATAATCGTTAACAAAATAAAGATAGTAGCTACTAATCGTAAGATCGTAGATAGAAACCTGATGTCATTTGAAAATTAATCATTATTATTTGAGTGTCGTGAGCCTTGGGTCTACGTAAGCCGATCTTACCAGACGAACAGTTTGAAGTTTAATTAACAGCTGATGTAATCAAACCGTTAGTAAATTGAGACAACTGATGAACATGATGTTAACTTGTTATATAAGTTAATTCTAAAGTGATTGATACAAAAAATGAAATACAAGCAATCGATTGAGCAGTTTGCATAAGACGATATATCAACGAAAAAATGAATCAATGAAAAGAGCAATAACGCGGATGAAACTTCATATTAATAGACAAAAACAGATAGGACCGCTACAGATGATAGATATCGCATATCGCGTAGCACCTCTATCTATGACCATAAGGTTTAATTTACTTTCACAGTTATCACATAATCTATACCTAGCAATTAATTTTTTCCTACGTTTTGCGGTTATGTGCTTTCTAATTTAACTAGTGTTTTCCCGTCGTGTCGTGTGCTCTGTATGAATAGATTTATGATGGTTTTACTTTGCAAACCTCGATCGAGATCTAATGATTGATGATGTAATCTAACTATTAGTACTAATAACCGGTATCTATAATAAGTCATTACCGTTTTACATAAGTTTCCATATTAACGACTGCAAACAGTAAATTATAAAGTAAGTTGATACTTATGACACACTTATTAAATAGAAGGACCTTCATGGCTGGACAACCTAAAAAAAATATATATCTGCAAGCATAAATTCGAAAATATGTGCTCGCATATTTATTGATATGGTTATTAAAGCAATTGGTTTGGTCGTTATAATAATCGAGTCCGCATCGACGCTATGAGAAATTATGTTAATGCCAATACGGCTATAAACATCATTATTGTGTAACCACGTGATTTGCAACACTTAGAAACGTGCGCCATAAATATTACGTACACGGTCAAAGTTCTCTATGGAAAGTGACTGAATAAATAGGGCAATGAAATTAAAAGTAACAAAGTTAGTATTCATGTTGCAAACCGCACGGTGCCTTTCTCACGGCTTTTTGCGTATTCTACGTGCGGTGGCGTGTGAGAACGACGATATGCGGGACGGTGCTATCGAAAATCTTACCAAGGTGGCTATGCTGTACAACGAAATGGAGTAAGAAAACGTATATAAAATATGATAGAGAGATAAGGCTGTAGTATATGTCAATCAATCAGATCAGCACAATAGTTTATATACTACCCCAATTTTTGGTTTCACAAATTCAAAATATTATAGATTATAGAAGCTCTTCAAACGTTTATTTAGCAATTATGATTATAAATGATATTATGTCCGAACGCGCTAGTGATCGCAAAACATTACATCATGTTTAATAGTAGTAATTACAATCAGCTTCTAACCGTTATTCGAAATAGATCACATAAATGAAATCTGTTGCATAAATGTTTATTATTGCCTGCAGATATATTTGGCAATTATTTTCGTATAAAATATCCAGTTATAGCAAGTAATTATTTTTATGGATGTTTTTTTAGAATATGGTGATTATTCCGCGAATTCGGTCGTGGAAGTAATGATTTGAAGATCGAGGTGAAGTATTTTTATTAAATATAAAGATAATGAAAACGGGTGTCCCCATTGCTTACGTACCTATTTCTATTGGTGAAATAAATAATGCACTGTAAAATATTATTGCCTACGCAGTAGCAGAATGATTAACTTAAAAGAGATCTTATTCCAAAACGTCTAAACTAAAATTGCCAAATCAATTTGCAAATATATTTATTTACCGGCACGCCAGGACCTTGTCAAAATACAGTATTAACATTCAATGCAGGATGCAGCGATGCCATCAACTTGACAGAACGTGTCGCTCAACTGTCAACCTGGGGCCTTATTCTCTATCCCGCACGGTATTTTGACAGTGCGTAACAAGCACTTAACACAACGCATCATGTTTAGGACTATAGAAATTTGGCTTACAGAATACCATTCCACGCACATTTCTCGAAGATAACATGACACGGCCGCGTTACGCGTTTACACTATCATACAGAATAAGGGCCCTGCATGATAACACCGTGTAAACTGCGCTTATCTACATATCACTGGACCATGTGAAGGCATCCTTATTGTGTCTTACCTATATTCCAGGATACTGGACATATTTATTGATTGATGGACTTATATTTGATACAACTTTGTTTGGCTTAAGAACGATTTATATTAGAAGGTCACAGCGTTTATGAAGTTATATTTGCCGTAAATACGTCATGTCTTTTCTTTAGATTTGTATTACTTTTTGAATATCGGACGAATACGAAAGCTTTATTTATCAGTAAAAGTACCAACTGATCTAATATTTCAAAGTTGGTAGGATATGACCAGCAACCCGGGATCCCAATCACGTCTAATGCGAAGAGCGATTTACCACCGTATCAGTTAAATGATGCCAATCTTACTGGGTAGATAAACATTGCCTTGAACATCAGTTATGCTAACATAATATTGTTCTACCTACTTCTAGAGAGAAACGCTTCAATAATATAAGTTCACGATACTCACAAAAATCCTTGTCGAGTTTAACAAAACTAATTCACTTGCCGTATTTAATTATTAAAATATTTTTTTTCACGCGATTTTTGAAACAAATTAAATACGTCGATTTTTTTAAATCTCGTGGGCTACGTCATAGTCATTCCAGCAACTATCTCTAGATGATTTGGAAACTGATCTACAAATGTTTTTTGCTCGTGCACGGTTCGCTGTCAGTAGAAGGACAAATAGATCATTACACGATACAAATACAACGATGATTAATGATATATTCATGACTACCTATATTTTGATACAGTCACTATGTATACTAATGATACGAGAATTGGTTTGTTAACTTTTTACGTCTCCAAATAAGCTACTAACATAAAGACCTTGGAGGCTTTAATTGAATAGCCTTTAATCAACAGACAAAATTATTTTTAAGGAGGATATAGTTTTTGGTATGTAAGTTAACATTTTTTCCAAACAGTCGTAGGAATAAACATTTTTATTTAAGTAATTAAAAATGGCATAAAAATAATTTTATTTTTATTTTACATTTTGTACACATGGTATACAGGCGGACTTAATGCCATGGGCATTCTCTCCCAGTCAGCCTTCGGGTGGTGTAGAGAGGACGGAGACAGGTGTATAATAAAAGAAAGTGAAAAGCACATAAAAGAGTAATAATAAACAAAAAACCGTTAAGTAGCTTTATTTCAATTGAACATACGCGTAAACATGAGAAATAATTAATAATTCATTGATACTTCTCATATTATTAACCTCGTGAGTTGAGCCGCACACTCCTGGCCTTGTGTGTAAAGAAATTTGTGAGACAAAAACCATAAGTCTATGATTAGAAATATTCATCGGTAAAGTCAATCCCCAGACCTTCCAATCCAGCGTATCTTCCCGTACATGAACGTCAAAATGTGATAAAGGCAGCTCACGTGATCAGCATACGTGAACTGGATCAAACGCACCTTCCCATCACGGCTGATATTATTTCAATATATCTCTGTTTACACACAGATATCTATCATCCAAATTTATTTAGAGAGTTCTTATCGACATTTTACAACCTCAATTTGTATGGCCGGGATAAATATTTAGATCAAGCATTATGTTCCCACGATTCCGTTGACGTGAAAGCATGCGATGTAGTTTATTTGTCGATATGTAATTCCCATGTTTCTTATTGCAATATTCCATGTTTACGCGATACACTATTAATCGCAATCGGTTGGTTATGCGATAAAATTTTACAAGGTCGCGAGAAAGAATAATAATAACTTAAAGTTTAAAATAACTTGCGAATACACATGTAAAAGGTGATGTTTTCAAATCATTCTTGTTATTCCAAACTATAAACACATGTGTTGCTAATTTTATGTAGGACAGATGACTAATATAATTTTGGTAACAATAATTCATGTGTGTACTCACAACAATATCTTTTATATCTTCGGTCAATAATCTTAACAATTGTTTTATTATTACGCCCGATATAACATCATCGAATAAAGAAAGAAGCTTTATAATTATAAACTCTTGTGCATCATAAACACATTAATCAGCATTTATGACCTAAGAGATAAGCCCTGTAGCGTAAGGTCTGAGGCACAGAATAAGTGTCCCCTGAGCCCTTGCCCCGAGCCACTCAATAATTACCCTGCCTACAAAATTACACGTAATTGGAGTGTTTTACGACACACTGGCTTTGTCTTGTAAAACTTTTATTTTTATCGTTTTGCTTATTAACATTTTATACAATGGAATTTGTAACATTGTGGGTGATGTTTTTATAATCTTTTACTGTAGTCAGTTTTCAATATACAGCAATAGCACAATATTACTTATGTATTCTTAAAATATTTACTTATTCTGGTTTCCATCAAAAAGAGTACGAAAATATTGTCAATTTCTAAATAATATTGCTAAAATAGATTTTAAGCACCGATTGTTTTATTGGCCCACCAACAGATCTCGAAACACTTAAAACTTTCAAGTGTTTGTGGAAGCAAAAGAGAGGCGTGGTGACGGATAGATGATGTTATTGATAATTTGGGCGAATATGTCCGCATCCGAAATGCCAATATTTCAAACGTATTAGCAAGAATTGCATAAGTTTTTATCAATACGACCGTAATTTTAAATATAAGAGTACAGTTTAGCTCTTTTTGACATCAAATGTAGTTTATTTTGGATCGCCAGAATAGGCTGAAATACTGAATTTTGAAAAAGCATTGTGTATCTCCGATTTCATCATCATCTCATGCTACTCCTTTTGTCCAGCCTTTGTTATGATGGTCTTTGTTTAACCCACTGGGTGGGCGATATATCTCTGTCTTATTCCGTTTATCTGGACAATACTTAACATTCCATTTCACCTCGGATTAATGGGCCATAAGGGCTATATTTCCTTAACATATGCACGCTCAACAAACGTTCTACTATCTTAATGGCATTGGTTAGATTTTTATTGAGCAGAGGTCAGCAGGATGGTGCTTTGAATATAGTTTACATGTTTGCCCTGATGGCATGTGTGCGCCAGGCATGTACCAAGTAATCTCAAGTATTATATCTGTGGCGAAACCGACTTCACAAGTTAGAGGGTCCTTCTACTTTTCATATAATCACAAAATTAGGTATTTTTAAAAGTGCTCGTGTATAGAATCTAGGGAGCTTCGTTTCTAAAAAAAGAATATGAATACTAATATCTACTAAGAGTTCAACAAACCAAGTCGATGACCAAGTTCATAAGCGATAAGGAAGCTATAAAATTCTATAGTGTTAGAAGCATTCTCAAAAATGTGAGTTGGAAAATACGTTTTTAAATGTTCGCTCAAAAAGGCCAATTGACCATTTTGCTTTTATTGCCAGGAAAGGTTCAGTCGAGAAAGGGTGTTACTTTAGCTTTAGTTTTGGGCCTGCTATCGGCGCCGAAGTGACGGCGCGGCGACGGTGCGGCGCGAGCTGCGCATATGCGCTACAAGTCTTCACTACCGAAGTAAAAAATTCATAATTTATTGCTAGCACTTGTAAGGAAATATTTATGTTGAGATTATGTTCCTGATGGAGCCATGACGTAAGTCGGTGGTTAATGATTTCAATGTCAGTTTATTGTACTTGTCAAATTAATGGACTTGACGTATTAGTTACATCTGTGTTGCAATATGTTTTAGAGATTCAGTTTCAACTTCGTTTTAATTATCTAATATAGTTCATAATTTCAGTCTTGGTATCGGCACGATTCATCTTTTAACCGATTTTTTTATTTTACCACACTACTATCCAAATTGTAGTACCGTATCCAAAAGTACGAATATAATTTGTGTCAAATTGCTATCTTCAATATTTATAACTTCAATCCAAATGTGTCACAATTTCTCTGTACCTAGTTTGGGATATGCTGAATCTGTGCTTATTTGTTTAGTGTCATAATTTTTGAAGTTGGAACTTCCGGTATTTTCATCATTTTTAATTTACTGGCCAGTTTGTCACCTACGCCTTTAAATATTTTTATGTCTATTTCGGCCAGTAATTCATGCATCATTACCGTAGCGCGTAGGTAGCTGACACGCAGCATGCATGTGACGCATGCCTGTATAATGTACCTACGTGTATGTGCAGTGGGCTCGTGTCCCGCTTGTTTATGGAGCCACTTAGGAGCCGGGCACTGATTGGACGACACTTGTGTTATGTAGTGTACACAGTACAAACTTGATTTACAACAAACATCGACTGTCAGTCAGTAGTTATGTAAGAATATCAGTCCTGTATTTCAATGGTGGTGGTACATTGTGAGGAAACTTACATATCTCAGAAGTTCTGTATAGGAATGTGGAGGGTGTGTGAAGTACTACCAATCCGCACTAGACCAGCGTGGTGGACTAAGGCCTCAGTAGTAGAGAAGGCCTGTGGCCAGCAGCGGGACAATGTATAATTTAGAGCTGATATTATTATTTCAATGGGAAACGTAAGCCTTTTGTATAGTGGATAAGCTCAGTCCACTATGGTGGTGTCATTATAAAAAGTTGTATCTACCTCTATATTCATTAATTTACTATAAGAACACTGTAGTTTACTAAATCTTGAACGAGGAAAATATTTACTACGCATTTTTCCTTAACGAAAGATTAGTTCTTGATATATTCAGCGAAAAAAGGAGGTAAAATAACCAAGTTCGGTTTTCCGCCTTTACATCCACTTATAACCTAACATTAACAAACTGCACATCTAAATAGAATAACTAGATGAATTGACCCGATATACCAAGGCGATGACAAAGGGACACCCACGCGCCTGCCACGAGTTCGCTCCATTATACAATCAGGACGAATCGCCACATTACCCCCTATATTATCCTTGAACACCGAGTGGTCTTGTACGCTGTCCAAGCCTTGCTGAGTCGACACCTTGTAATCCAACCTCGAAGTAATCGCGCAATCTCTATCGTACAAATGTTTTATACGTTGAGAGGTAACGGTGATTTGGATTACGAGCGTTAACCTATTTCCTAGTTCAGACTGTCTGCTTGCTAGTAAATCATGTGTGATGCTTATCTACGGTTCTATTGTAAGATTTGATCGATAAATCGAAAACTAGATTTTCCAACAATTATATATACTGTTGTTAGTTTTGTTTGTGTCCACTTTGTAGTGAAATGTTTTTGTCTCATTTTTGATTCTAACAAGAAGTTGATGTTAGATCATGTCCCCGAACCAATCATGTTATATGCATCTATAATAAAATGCGTAGTGCATAAATTACTATTCTCTATAAATATGTAACAATAGAGAACTACTATTTTAACTTATTTGTAGATTTTTTTTAGGATAAGTCATCCCCACCCGATTCCGCCTTTATTTACATAAGCATTGGTGTCGGATTGCGTGTCTCGATTAAATCAAATTGATTTATTTCGCTTGCACTTTAAGATCGTACGCGTGAGTGAACATGTTGAAACAACTGACATTATCGTTTTTATAAAACTACTTACCTCTTCGAAATTTACGTGCCGCAGGATAATTATTAAAACCGGTGTAGCTTGTAACGGTTTTGTAAACAATTGATACAATAGTTGATTGTGGTTATTGATATTAATTATTAATTGAGCGGACGGGTAACAATTAATCGGATAATTAACCATAAGTCCCAAGAGTAAGTTTTAACATTGCTTTATTGAAACCAGTACCAAGGTATGTTGTTTATCATTTGTCCAATAGGTAGAAATGACATTAACGTAAACGAAAATCTAGCAAGATTCTTTTAAGAAAACTGAAGGGTGGACTGATCTTAAATAGAGCATTGTTACCAAGTAGGCTCGGCTATGCACATACATATGAATACAATGGGTACGCACGTGCGCCCGCCACCGTCCATTGTCCAGGCGGCCATTGTTTCACGGAAATCCTCCGCGCATTCTTCAACATTTACAATAAATACTATTATTTCCTTCCATATAAAAAGCTACTTAAAGACAAGGGAAGACGACGCGACAGGAGGAAATCTGTCATCGGAATAGTAATACGTTAATCTTGTGCTGGTTGATTTATTGTTTTGTTTTTGTTTCTGTCTTTTTGTAGTTAATTAATTTAGTTGGGAAGCTCTCTTCTGCACATTAAAAAAGATACGAATTATTTTAATTTTTTAGCTTGTCACGTATCTTTGTCGCATTACTCCGGCGGAAAGCAATCTAAAGACGTCTAATCGTCTTCACATTTATCACATAGGCACAAAGCGTTCGCGCCTGTCGGAGACGCGGCCTTTGACCGACCACGCTATCTAATGCTGCCGTAATTTGTGTTAATCACTGTAATTAAGTTGTTAAGTAATTCATAAAATGAAAGTTTTATTACTTTATTTATCTCCCTAATGGACCCCGTCGCATTATCACGTTGGTAGATAAAGTTTAAGGCTTGATATTAATCTTGAATAAAAATTAATTGTTCTTACGCGGTAAGACGCAAAGACAATATTGTGTGTCGGCTGGAGCCGGTTACGGTGTAGAATTATAAAATATTTGTTGTCATAAATTTGTGAGGCTTTATAAGGTTTTTTGTAGGGACTATAGACTTGTACTTCTAATAAATTTGTATAAAACGGTGTGTAAGTTTGACGAAATATTTGCAACAATTATTATAAATAAGATAACCATTTCAACTAAGTACCACCATTTTACAGCTTTCTGGACTTAAGCTATATAATTTAGTAGTGTCGGCACAAAATGATAAAGGCTTGTTATATTACAGTTATATCGTACTTTAACAACGCAACAAAAGCGCAGATACAAAATCGATTAGCCTTCCTGCTTGTTAGCAAACTGGTCAGACGCGAAATTAGATCACGGAACTGTGCCCAGTTGTGAACAATCTCCAGCGCCGTGTCTCGGCTGCGGCCTACAATCGAAAAAACCACGCCTGCTTTTGTGTACCTTGTAAGTTGTAGCTACAACCACACGTTTGGCGTTATGAGGATAAGTTGGGACGTGGTGTTTTGTGGATGGACGTATATTTATAAAAAAATTATCGGCATAGGAAGTAGGAAAGAGAAAATATAGTGACCGATTTTACTAAATTTAATATGACTTAAGTGGATATAAACACCATTTAGCGTCAATTAGAATATAATTATTAAACTGGTGATTCCCGCCTAAATTAACAGCACCATAAACAATAGCGCTGCGCTCTATGAAGGTTGCGCCACACATGTTAAAACAAACGTTCTTTCCAATTTCTTTTTCATCTGGTGACCCTACGTTATGAACTGAATGTGTGGGTGAACTCGAAAGCTTATAAATCTCGTGCGTTGTAATGCGCTACAGACTTGACAATGGCCAGTCGGACAGGGATACAATGCGAGTTCATTTCTACACGTTGCATAAACGATTGTCTTTGGCTTGATTGAACACTGTTGCCCACGTCTTTTGAACATCTTTTATTATGCTTGCGACCTCGTAAACTTAGTTTTATAAATGTATATGCAGCCAGAGCCGTAAAAGATTTCACAATAAAATCGTGTTTATATTAGAACAAAAACAGACTATCCGTAAATATTTTTCGATGAAAATAGTTTTGCAGAGTCAAAAACCTATCTAAAGTTGGACAATAAAAATATTTTTATGTCATAATTTACAAATAATAGGTATTACGTTCTATTCATTTATATTGATTTTATATTTAAAAATTGTAAGGATAAAATATATAATTATTCAAAAATTGATTGTGTGGATATTAATAGTTGTTTTTGTGTGTAATAATTAGTTTCCATTGGACGTTGGGCTTTTTTTTGTCATAAACTTGTTTTGAGAATTCTTGATGAAACGGTCCTAGCTAGACTAATGAAAATAATATTCGTTTATAGCTATTTGTTAATGCTGCATCACAGAGTACAAAGTATTAAAAATATATGTTAAATATCGGCAATTACTTGTATGTCTATAGCTTCTTTATACACATAAGTGTGTTACGTAATTCCTGTATTTACACTTACTTTAATCCTTGCCATATAACAGCCGGATACTTTCAAATATTGAAATAGTTCCAGTATTACAGTTTTATATACAACTTTACTTATATGTACTTGGTTTATGGAAATTGGCAGCCGCGTGGGCAGAACCAGTGCAGTTTGCATATCCCAGCGGGGCACGGTTATTATTTTATGTTAAATATTTTGCATTCGACGATATTTGATCGGAAATATTATGACACAATTGATTATCGCCTCCACAGGTATCTACTTATTGTAATTAATACCTAAATGACTGATTTGAAGAAGAAAATAACTGATTGCAAATATTTCAGATTTTTATAATCAAATATCTGAATTATTCCACTACGTTCCCGCCACACCTTCATTTCTAAAAGTCTTTCTTATGCAAATTTACTTGTGTAGATTTAGCTCTATTTGTAAGATTTGCATATTACCCACATAATACTGTATCATAGTTCGATTCTTTGTGTTTTGTTTCTACAAAAAACTGATTTGCATTTATTTGTTTCACGTTACAATAAAATATTTGGAAAGGGTTTTTTTATACTAGATCCAGACGCATATATTATATATCTTCTCGTAAAAATGCTTTTAACAGTATTATTATAATCGCTTGAAACTAAAATAAAACAATTTTGCCGATTTTATCGCTGTTTTTTATATTATCATTTTCTTCCGATGTTTCGAAGACTTTGCAGCCTTCGTGGTCACGGGGCGGACTGAGGTCTTGGTCATCCGAAAAGTCAAAATTACAATATCTACTTACATTTATCAATTATATATTTTTTTATAATTTTAGCTGTTGCTGGTCCAATCTACCCAGAACCATGATGCGATAAAATCCCCAAAATAGTTTTATTACAATGTCTAACATTCGCGTAAACATAAGAAAACATCGCTTAATATTATTAAAATTTCTTGTTGGAAAATACAACAGAAATAAAAAAACGTAATATTTTTAAGCTTTCGTGTACATCTACGTGAAGATCGTTGTACCATCGTGTATGGTGTACGCACGCGACATTGTTATCTTGTCCCAAGTTTGGGCGACAATAAATAAGCATGTTCGTAGAAAAGACAAGAATTTTATTATTCCGTGGGGCGGCCGCGGGCGTCGCGATAACGTTTTATGAGATCTATTATCGCACGGACTTTCTACTCAGCCACGCTTTTCCTATTACATCGGAAGTTTGTCGTTGGCTGTTATAATAACAATTTTCATATCGTACGTAGCAAAATTTTAAGATCATCGATTAGTCAGAAACACTTATTGGAGTCACGTGATCGATTGACAACAATTATTTTATGAATATCAAACGTTTAACTAAAGTTCAACTTTGTTATCATAATGATAATTATTCAGTACGAGAAATCCAAAAAGGCTTGTAGACATGTAGCGTGGGTGTCAAAATTACCTATCGCCGACCTCAACTTGACCCCAAGAGCTGGCATTGGGAGGTCATCTAGGTATGTTAAACGCAACTTTATTACCATAACCCGTTGGCAATTGTTAAAATATTCTATTATCTAATTCCCAACGTTTTCATCGATCGGTATTATCATGAATACGTTAAAATTTATTATACAACATCGATAGTTTACGAAAAGAATAATTGAATGGAATTATATGCACAATGGTTTTATAGGAATCATAAAAATAAATTAATAAACGGCATGGTGCCTAATACTTACCTATGCTGTGTTAATTGCACATAAATTTTTAATTGGGTCTGAAATAATGAAGATTTTATATCAACAAAATCGGACAAAGATAGAGATTTTAATAAGGTATCTTAGAAGGTTTCTATAAATTATAGACATAAAATAGAAAATTACAGTGGATTTTAAGCTTGCAATTATAAAACATGCCTAAATGACACTTCATTGCAAGCTTTTAAGAGAGCAGTGATTTACGAATCATTGGAAAACCCTGCTGTGTTCGACAATGATTTAAAAATATTGTTTCCTCTCACGCTATAACTGCATCCTCTTCAAAATTTGTTTAACAAATACATTTTTAGATATTATGCATTTTGAAATGCAGAATGGTGAATTATCTTATCAATATTTTACATATGTCAACTAAAATGTTTTTTCTTTTCTAAACAATTTATGATGCTTCGTGAGGAGTATTTTAATAAGTCCTTAGGAGTTAAATCTACGACGCCAGCAAATTAAAGGTTTTTATTTCATTTACCTTCAAAGTCACTTAGGCAGCCAATACATTTTCCTCGTATCATCATTATACGATCAGAATGAATTATTAAAAACTCATTCCTATTTCAATTTACAGCTGTATTTACCCCCAGGTATTACAGAATAAAACAACTTTGACATTAATTTGGTCGCGCGCGTGACTTCATTTAAGCGGCCATTCTTTTGGTTTGCTAGAAAAGAACAGAATCATACCATTGTTTGATGTTAGAAAGAGTAAGACTATTTCTTCGAGAGTTTAAGGTCCTAGTACCTCAGTGTCATTTGCTTTATAATCATCTGTAATGTGTATCGTAGAAATATTTTTATAATTCGTATTTTGCGTCTCCTGCGTCGTAAGTTATTTTTTGTGTTAATAAAGATATTTTTTTATATTGTAAGACACGGACGGTAATGAAATCCAACGTACTGCTTAATTACTAACATTACTATGAGTGAAGGAATTTTATGAATTTAAAAAGAACCAGTAGTGAAACATCATAAATGCTAATTTCCTTCGCTGTCGTTGACGTGCAAAAAAGAAATTCCTTAACAACCAATTACTTAATATTTTTTATAACAATGTTCATCATTGGCATCAGTTTGAGCGTAAAATGTATAATACAAAAGTATGGAAAAAATTAAAGGGATTAAAATACAAACTTTCTAACCGCTTAAATTTTTGCCGCCAAAATTATATTTACGAGCATGCGTCGATATACCATGTTGTTCATAATTAGACGAGGTGCACGCAGTTAACACCCTAGCGCGCGGCCGCGTTTTTGTGACCAGGGTAACAAAAAATCTATGCGGTTTGTGTTTGTTTTAGCGCGCACCGATAAGGTGGCGCGGCGGGGATCGTTATGCGTCTACGTTTTGTCCAACTAATAATAATAGCATGACATCGTCACATTACTACTGCGTTAAGTAGAAAAGCTGGGTAGTCTATAGATATTTCGCAAATGTTATGAATGATGTTGATAAAATGGACCTCTCACTATATTATTGGAAAGGTTTCAATCCTGACTTATTTATATATTCAAACGATTAAGCCAAACCCCTAATTTAGATACTTGGCGAGTACAAACAAAAAGCCACGAATAAACGTGCGTTAAACAACTTGATCAAGTGTAATTGTTACTCATCATAGTCATATTTATTCGCCATCAGTGTAAATGAGGCATCGGATTTTTTTTTGACCTGGAGTTAGAATTCCGGAACTCACCGGTTTTACAGCTCAATTCCTTTGCACACAAAACTAATGAATCGTATATAATTGGTAAAATTTTTATGAAGATTCAAACCTTTTTGATGCCGGAACTGGAGCATCCTTTATGAACGATCTTATTAATATTCTAAGGAGCTCAAGATTTACATTTGGATGTAAGGTTATTGTCTGATAACTAATACGATTTTGTAAATGGTTCAAAGTTATGAAGCTATGCTTGAAAGTAGCTACATGAGCTAGTCTTTATTGCGCTAATGGACGTATACACGAGCGGATCCGTAAGCAAAAGCTACATAATGAAAACAAAACATAGATAGATTTTAATTTTAAATCGAGTTTGGGGTCAGAGTTTAAATTCATAACATATTTATATATGAATAACAATTTTATAGTGTTATTTAAATAAACTCAAACTATAAAACTACGCGGTTAATTCACACGCAAAAAAACACATTATGAAAATTAAACACCAGTTGATGTGTGCTAAAATTATTCAAACGATCATAATATCAGTTCGTTATAAATAGTTAATGTGGAACAATTTGTTGAGATTCGATTATACAAAGAAATCGAGTTGTTATAAATTTTTTTGCAATATCTCGCGGCTAATATTATATTAAAACATTTATTTAATCAAATTCATAATTGCTCAATTAAAAACCATTTTAGACTATTGATATTTCCATAAAAAAACCGATCTCAGGTAGTTTTACCCTCGTACAATTGGGAGAAGGTTGTTCACCCCTGCCTACCTCACACGTGTGCGGCAGGGGACACACATGAGCCACACACTTGTCCCTATTAACCCGTAAATTACATCCCTACACATATTTCAACAACCACTATTAGTAGGGAATGAAAACATGTCAAAGTTTGGTAAACTTTCAAATTTAATTTTGTCTTTACACTTAATTAGCCCAAGTTTTATTAGGTTGATTGTTAAAATGGCGCGCATTCCTCTGAACATCCCCTGAAAGTCATAGTGCCACCATTACCGACCATCCCTTAATGACCTGTTAATAACCTTCAAGATTTAAAGTAACATCAGAACAAAAAGCGTCTGTTTATTTTACTTTTTCAATAACTTTATGACTCAGATATATTTCACAAACACATTAAATCACTATGGACAGTTCTAACTGTAAGTAATATCTAAGTTTGGCGCCATTAAAGCCCATAAAGAACAATCGAAGAGAAATCGAAGATAGATAGTGGTTTTTATATACGACCGATTTATAAATTCGTGTAGGAGTTAGAACTTATCATAAATTTTTATATGAAAATTACCGCTCGGACATAAACCAAACTTGGTTTATTTCAACAGTAAATAAATAATGTTAAGGCTATTTGCTGGTATGTTGTGATATATTATTAATAACCAAAATCATTAAAATATGATACGTTAATGATAGTTTATATGAAATAAGTCATCTAAGTTCAAACTTAATAGTGTAGAGCCATAGTAGTAACATAGAGACCTGTCCTTTAATTAAAAATGTAAATTTGTTTCTGTTAATGAATGTCTGCGTGATAAATTGAAATTTAAGCCTTTCTTGTAACAGAACTTAGATATTCCTTGGCCAATAGAAAATTAACAAAAGATATCCTCACGTATATTCAAAAATCAACATGTCGGGACGAATACCGAGACTACGTGATTGTGCATGAAGTTGACGAGATGTGGTCTGGATTTGGACACGGCGTCACAAAAAGAAAGGCGTCAACGGTCCACACGGACAATACGTTTTAACATAAAAGCGTTGTCGTGGTTTTATTGGGCGTGCGTCGTGTAATGTTAACGTTGTGTGAGTGGCCGTGGGCCGGGCGTGGGCGCTACTCCAGAACCACGGCCCACGTGCCGCCGATCGCAGATACAATTGTCCGCTCGGGGCTTGTTTATGGAGCACTTCTCGAGATATCGAACCGAAATGACACCTTGATCGCGTGCCGCAATCTCGCAGTACCTTTGTGATACCAACTTTCCTTCGCTGATTGCTTCAGCCGGTTATCGGGGATCTCGTTCGGTAACTGTTGTTCAATTTATAATAAAATTATTATGCTTTGTTGTAATTCTTATCAATAATGTACTCGTTTTTGATAAAGAATTACTCAATTACTAATAAGACGTGTCTTCAAAGCTTTAGTGTAAATGATTGATGCTTTAAGCGAAGGTTCCATCTGCGGACAAAAGATGACGTAAAATATTCACATTCCATTAGTTTTTTGTTAAACAAGCTCTGCCACATGCCTTCGTTAAGATTTTGATTACAGTTGACGACGCTACGTGCCCGTGGACACTAAACATTTTATCATTTTGTCTGGAAATACCATAATCTGCAATATAAATAAAAAACGAACAATACGACAGAACTGGTTTTAAAAGCATAAAGACTTTAAACGGTGGCCGTCTCGATATGTTCATAATTTTTATTGAGCAGATAAACGGAGCCAGGGCGGCGTTAATATTGAATATGTAATAAGCTTTCCTCTCAAACTTAAACTGACAACGAAGTAATTCGTTTAAATATGATTAAAGTACCAAGATTAAATATTCATAATACGACTTGATATAATTCGGGTGTCGTATTTACTTACATTTCGGTGACGGCTACTGTAGTTTTGATATAATTGCGTCATTAGGAGCTTTACCCGCTTTCATGGCGATTTTATTGTTGAAACTTGTATATTCAGGGTAATAAAAAAGTATATGAATTGTTTTTAGAAGTTTAATTACCCAGTTGAATGCATAAGTAACGAAGGATAATGTTTCCAGTGGTTTGACGTCGACTGCAGAGCGTGGAGTGACGCCAGTATACCTCCGATGTCGCGAAGGCGGCGTAACGTGGATGTATCCTCGCGGGGCGCTGCGGTTGCTGTTCAGGCCCTCGCTGCCTGCTGACGAGCGCGACTTCACCGTCTGCATACGCGTCATCAGACGACCAGACCCGCCAGACCTGTTCCATTCCGTGCGGCATGATGATACAGGTATTGTACATAATAATATTTGAAAAAAAATGTTATCAAAATTAAGTATTTTATAGTACTTTTATTCATATGATCAACTCCTCCCTATCTTTTTATTCGATTAGTTCAGTTGCAGTTTTAGACTGATAAGTGATCCCATAGACTCGCTGTGCTTCACCGCTCAGTGTCATAAAATGCGTTCCACTGCCGATTCTGGATTACAGGAGTTGCAGTGATGGGTTTAAGGGTGGGATTATCTCGTAGTACTTATGTCATATAATTATTTTTGATTCTCTTTGATCTTAAATTGCATATAGCGCAGGCGTATAATCGTGAAATAGTAGAATCATAAATTTACTTTATCTCAATTAAAGGTTCAAAAATTTAATAAATAATGATACCGTGACACTCAAACCACTTATTAATTACTTCAAAAATTAAGCATGTAAAAATATTTGCAGCCGCGGAACGTTTTCCCGCCCGTCTGTTCGTGGAGGGGGCGCGTCGGTTGGTGCCTCTCTACGCGCCCAACGACGGCGACCCTCGCGAGCTACGTTGCTTCCGCAGCAGGCGAGGGCGCGCCGCACTCTACGTAGAGGCGGAACCCGAAGAAGGACCCAAGAGGAGGGTCGCCATGTTCAAATATGAGGCCAAGCCGCTCGTCCGAAGGCATTATGATCCCGCTACTGCTGATTGTCGACCTTGCACGGAATCCGAGTTGGAGCTCGCTTTCTGCACGAGCGATTTAGGTAAGCATTGTACTTAGTGCGAGTTACTCTGAATTAAATGTTTTTTGTAATGCCTCTTGAAAAAAGCTGTTTTAAAAAAATTGTGAGGTATGTCTTACTTTGTCCAGGGAACACATTGTTTTTCACAGTTGTCTTTAGTTTCTGGGGCTCGGGCGGTCGGCAATTGTAATGGTGAAATCTCGACCAAATAATTAACCTTTTTACTTCTAAAGACGGTAATAACAACAACAAAAGTATCACAAAGCTCCCGCCTCACTCTCGTATGTTAATAAACCACGGTAGCGCAGTCATTTGTCGCCATAATCGGCTTTCCTCTCGCCTGAAATAAATTAAAGTTAATAACAACAGAAATAATGTAGCATAACAACCGCAAAATATTCTTTAAACGGCGCAACTTGGCGCATATCAGACGACGCGACCGTTGCTCAAGAATTATTTTAAAAACGTCGTTTAACAAAATGTGCAAAAACTAAAAATATGTGCGCGGTCCGGCACGCTTTGTATTATTGTACCGCTGAGTGCTTTCGCGATAAGCGGACAGATTAGATTGCAGTCCCGTCATGATTCACGGAAGCTTTTGCATATGCGATGGGCCGGCATGATGCTGCTTAGATTCAATTTACGTCCATAATGAGCAGACATGAGTGCATACCGGATAGACGAGTATGGCGGCGGCGGCACGCGACGCGGCGGGACGCGGCGGGGAGCTAATGTGAATGTTTTTTTCTCGCATGATATATTGTAATAGCCGGAGAGTTATGTCACCGCAGCGCAGGACAGGGTTCAGTGCGCCCCGCGGGCCTGTGGGCGGCCGTCGGAGCCACTCGCTATAACCACCATAAACCCGGAACGTTATTAGCGGCGCTCGCCTGCAGCCTGCCACCTATCTTTAAAATTTTTGTTTGTCATGCTATATAATAATTATGAGGGTTTTTCTATAGAATGACAGTCATTGGGATACTTGTATTGTTTAGAAAACGGGAATTGGAATGTTGAATTTGTATTCACTCGTAAGTTTATGGGACAAGTTTGGAAACGGTCGAAAACACTTTGATTTAGAGGCAACTGTTCTCATATGATTAGCAGGATAGTTTGAGCTTATCATAAGTGCTATCTTCAAATATCGGAACACGTTAATTGTTTTTGCCGTTGTATAATTAGTAGGCTTGTTGGGTTAGTAGAGAGCTATAGACGCGATAGCTCGTTAGTAAGCCTTCTATATAATTATCACGAGTCGGGCGGGTTGACGACCGCTTACGAGACCAAAAATATTCACTTATCTATCTCAAACAAAAGGCTCGGTCGAAAAACTCAGTCCCCATTTTGCGCTTACTCACGACCGTTACAAAAAAGACATTGCCGCATGGACAATAGATAATATTGATTAATATCTAATCTACATATAACGAATCTGTATCGTTGTCGTACAATGGCGCGGCAAAAAATACAGTAATTATTACTTGCAGTTCCGTGAGCCTTCAAGTAATATAGGTTGAGTAAAAACAATATCAAGGCAATATATTTTAAATGTTAGTATGTAAAATGTTAAATGTTAATGTATCTTAAATGTTAATTTGTTATGTTTCTTTCCAAATGTGACTAGTAAACTCACATTTGGAATTAAAACTTTTATGGATGTTTCACATTTCATTTTATTCTAAATAACTAGGAATTGGTCGCCTATGATCCAGGCCCACTGCTTCGTGTAGGAACCGAGTTAATGTTATTATTAAAACAATATACTAAATTTATTTTTTGTTCACAGTGTCGCGTGGTGTGATAGTAGGGAGTGAACAGAGGGAAGACCTGGACACGACCCAGCTCACGCTGCGACTGACCAAGTTGATTCGCGCCACGGGCAGCGACACGGAGCCCAAAGACAAAACAGACGAGAATGATGACTATTACAGGTAATTATTATTTTCTCTCATTAAATTATTGTATATTTTCTCTATATTGTTTATGGTGTGCGTGTTTACTAACGTAATCATATTTGTAAGTGATTAGGATGTATCCAAAGGCGTCTCTATATTCTATAACAGTACAATACATCATTGAAACTTATTTCTTTTGTTATATTGAAAATTTCTGTCTTAGTTTAATTGATATAAATACTAACGGCTACTATAGCAATGGGCAGAAATTATAATACGATACTCGATAACATACCGCACCTTTAGAATTACAATAACGCAAGTGCAATAAACCGTTAAATTAAATTTCTAATCATCAACATTTGAAAAGTGACTAACTATCGAATGCAACATCGATATACGGTAATACGAGTGTTACTTTAATTACAAGTAAAAGAGTATGCGATAATTAATTATTCCAAAGACAATTATAAAAATAGTCTCATTGCTAGATAAGTTTTTACTGCTCGTAAAGAAACCAAACCAGACATAGACATGAAATATAATCATATAAAGAAATCCACGAGTCTGCGTGATACAATCTATCCTGTAGTTACGACCTGCCTGGCCGGCTGATAGTATCTGACCTGGCTTTTGGCAGGTTTCTGTTTACAAGCCGGTAACAATTCTGGCTGTCTGGTAGCTTTATCGCTATTGATCTTGGAATAGCGGATTTTTTAAAATATTTATATTTTTTATGGTTATTTTTGAGAGTAGGAAGGAGGCGAAAGTATGTGTTCAAATACGTAGAGAGTAGAGAATTTGTTTTATAGACTTTCATATGCCTTATAGAATCCTGTATCTATCTTTTATCTCTTGCGTTATACTATGAATCTAACTCAGTACTTACTTAACCAACAACTGTAACTCGATTGCTTTTAAACGCTTCCTTCGTGTTACTTATGATCTATTTCAGTTTTACTCTTAACGGAACCCAATTCTCAATCTTCGATTCTATTCCGTTAAATAAATCAATCAAAATAAGTCAACCTATCAAAATAAATGTTCAATCAGCATGTCTAAACATTTATTTTAATAGGTTCATTTTCGCGATCGATCTAAACAACAGTGATTGTTTATTGAAATCGCCAGTAAATGGATATGAGAAATATTTCCATTTTATAACATCATCGTTATATGTGTTGTTACAGGTATGAAGTAGACAACACAGTAGAGCCGGCGCGAGGGCGGCGAGGCCGGCGCGCGCGCAGCCTGCACGCGCACGTGCACGTGGCGTCGGCGTGCGGCGCGGCGGCGGGCGCGGGCGAGTTCCTCGTGATGGCGCGCCGCCGCCTCGGCCGGTACGCGCTCGTGTGCGCGCCGCGGCTGCAGGACTGGGTTCAGTTGGTCGAGAGGCGGAATGCAGAGGGCACTGCGCATTGCTTGTTGCAGCACTGAGGGATGCCTGCGTGATGACAATGTCGACGGCTCCAGTGGTCTCCAGTCTCATAACTACACAATCTGGCAATTATTGGTATTCTAGATGAACAGCCGTAATTGAAGAATAATTGGACTGATGCTTCGGATTGTATGACGGACATTAGTCCGTCAGCATTCCATGATAGCCGCCTGGGTATGGCATCAGTTTGGCTGGACGATGTTGCCTAAGCTTGTTAAAAAAGATCAAATCCATAAATAGCACCTCGTAATAATGGCAATATAAAGTCAATATAAACTCGTAAAAAACGAACAGTTTTTATCGTGGTTTATAAAAGTCCGGCTGGAAGGACCAATAACGGACTTCGCACATTAGTGTTGGCAATGCAGTGACAGACAATTAAATTGTATGGACTGAAGTGATCACTATAATATTATGACAGTTATGGTGTTTAGATGGAGATGCATAGAATATAAAGCAATTCTTTATGTTTCTTTTAAAGTAGAGATGTATTTTCAAAGTATTAATAATAGCAGATTTTTATGAAATATGTACATCGAATGACCACTGTTATTATAAGATATATTATTGCTTGCCATAAATCAGCTTACGTTTTGCAATATTGTACAGAAATATTATATTTATGTAGTCTTTATTTACTGTAAAATGTAGCTTATGTATGTAGTTCAGAGTGCCAAAATCCGTAAGATCTTCATATTTAGACGTAAGGTTGATCTCAACTCTGTACATATTATATTTAAGAGGTAATAGCCATATTATCGTTAATCTACAACTTTGTAATATTTATCTGGAAAAAACACTTTTTATTTTTTTAAAACTTTGTTGAAAACTTCGTGGTGACATTTAATAAGATTCTTTTATTTTTAACTAAACTTAAAAGTGTTTTATTGAATGTTTGACGATTTAAATGTGTTATAAAAAGTTGTAAGTACAGAACTTTATCTTCTTTTTCACTTCATATTATATCATGACACATGCTACTTACAGCGCATTGTAATAAACGATCCCAATCTCAATCTTCAATCCGAATTCGAAAATTACCAATCAAAATAACTCATTTGTAAACATGTCAAAAAAGGTCTATTCTCATTGGTGAAGATAGACCGAAAACATCGATTGGGATCATTTATAGAATATTGCGCTTAGATAATAGGAAATGCTATTAAAATGTTTAGTTTGTTCGCACTAATTCACGTACATTTCGTGTGCTAAGGCGTTACCGCTAACAGCCATTTTCAGCGTAAACTATTATACAATGTTAAGTGGCATGTGTTTATTGCAATAAATCCTGATTTATTGGTGCTGTTGTCACGCGTGCTTCCATAGCCAAAATATAATATATTTCATAACAGCTGCCTTTATATATTTGTGAATATTAAGTAATATATTTTGTACAAAATTATGTAATTATTGTCGATATGTGATATAGAATACAACGATGTTAAAGTGCCTATTGTATATTTATGTTTGATGGTTCGATATTAATACGTAGTGTTAAACGATATAAGAATTTATACATATTAACCGTAAGAAGAAAACTGTTGAATAAAATAGTTTAAAAATTATTGTGACATCTTTTATTCTCCCTGTACTTCTTTTATATTATGGCTGTTTATTTATCGGTGATTTTGTCAATGTAGAGTAATAGCAGATACAAAACAAAAAGAGACTATAAAATCAGATCGCCATTTTCATATCCACAAATCAACTTCTTTCCCCCTGTATGTAAGAAATATCATTTAAATTTTGATAATATACTTATCATTAATTCATGTCATAGGTATTTTCTTTATTTAGTTTCTGTCTTATGATAACCGATAAGATTACTTAATAAGGAAATAAGAAACCAATGAGATATAGTGACGATTTGACAACACAAATAAAATTTTAATAAAGGAATAAACAAAAAGATTTATAAATATAGCAATTCGTTTATTTGAAAAAATCACAACTGATACCACATAGAAAAACTACTCGGCACGGTTTAACTCTTAACTATATATAATATCACATAAACACTTTATATTTTGATAAACTATATACATAGACATTCATCTTTATATTTGGTACACCTTGTGAATACAACAATCACTAAGTGATCACGAAAAAAAACATAACATAAAGTCTCTTGCTACGAATAAAATTAAAATCGGTCAACAAAATAAAAAAATACGCTGAAAACTAAAGCTAAGAGTGATTTATTGTTCTGTCGTTTCAACAATTCGAATCGAGCACTGGCACATCTATAAAATTTTATTTTAAGCTCTTTATATATTATATAATTACGTTTATCATTACATATAGTATATGTGATTATATTTTTGTCACGTAGAAAAAGATAAATAAGAATACGTATAATGTTTTGTAAGTCTAATCAGAAAGATAAAATACTGCATTTTTATACCTAAATCTATTGATTCAAACTGAAGTGAATTAGTGGATTTAGGTATAAAAATTATAAAATAAAAAATCCAGTAACCATTTTGAACATGAAATTAATTTTGAAGTATTTATAGTGTACAAATAAGGTCTGAAAAGAAACTTTCACAATGCTATTTTAAAGATGTAACAGTGTTCGTAACGACAGCAACAACACAAATATAAAATGCATTACAACTGATTATACAAATATGTATTTCAGAACGGTTTTTCTAAACAGGTACGTGATTCTATATTTTGTGATATGTACTACAACTATATTTTTAAATATAAAATTTAGAACAATACCGGACCGGAAATACGAAATAGCAAAATTTATCGGAAAAAACGTTTAAGGAAAATTTGAATTAAGAATCATGCGCATGCATTTCGTTGTACGCAATAAAAATACATTGGCGATAATATTTTATAATAAACGAAAATAGTTTTAAAAGTAACTAATAATGGAATGTTTAATGAATTTGTGAATAAGATGCCGTTTCATTTATCATAGTATACAATACCTTGAATATTTTTTATACGTTTTGGCAAAGAATTAGTTCGTAGATTTTAGATGACGTGAAAATTTAAAACATTCTAAGGACGTAACAATTTTCATAAACTTGTTTATATGTTAATAAAATAAAAATAATTCACGGTATTGTACACCAACTATAATTACATCATAAGAAGCCCACACTTATATTAAAAAGCTCGTCACCAATACTTACATAAGAACAATCAGATCGAATAAAAACATCGAATTTTAAAATCACACGCACCGCACTCTATCATAACGAATGAGCAAAATATAATCAGCCTTCATAGTTGTATGACCATCCTTTATATGCCACTCTACGACTCGCATATACTTTTCATATATTTATTAACATGGTGTATGAAAATCATGAGACGTAAAATTAATTTGCCCATTTCTTACAATATCTTGGTTCTATAATAGAATTTATTGATTCATGTATACGATTTATTAGACAAAATTAAAATATATGATGTGAATTTAAAATGTCATTCATATATATGCCTTTGCAGTTATTGAGTGGAATTGTTTTTAAAAGTAAAAAAAAAAATTTTTAATACGCAACCAACTACAATGCTGGCACAAACATTACGTTGGCGCATAAACAGTAGTTATATCTAGAACTCTGAATAAATAACTGCTTGATACTGTATTGAAGCTTATTATTGTGATACCAGTATATGCGAGCCAATTACATACGCTTATACAATTCGTTAAAAAATCCACATTAATAAAAGTGAATATTATAATACAATGCCAGCCAAAAGTTTTGTATGAAATCTATTAAAATGAGAAACTAGTGAGAATTTTTAGTTGTGCGATTTAAAGAATTTTATATAAGTCAGAATACATAAAAACTGACAATGAAATATCAAAACTCAGCACATAGTCGTAAGCTGTCAAATTATACACTAATGTTCAATTAATGTAGCAGGAATAAGGAAAATATAAAGCTACCCATAAATATTTTTAGAAATAAAACTTTATGAAGACAGGTATCACAGATACCTTCGACGACGATGTACGCATCTATAATATCAAATAAATTTTATTTTAACTCCATGGGTAGCTTTATACTATTTACCAAAAGGATAATTAACCCTTAAATCAATTATGGATATAAGGAAAACTCCCAAATGAACAGTCATTAGCATCTTATTAACTAACAAAATTATTAAACTATTATTTTTCGCTCCGGCGTGCACTAAATTTTTGGGCTAAACTAACAAATATTTTGAATCGGAAATCAATTTCTATCGACACATTATATAATTTCATATATACTATACATTCATATTTTATATATTTATTTATCATCCATTTCGTAAAGCATTCACGTGTAACAGAATACGACGGAATTATTGTCGAAAACTTTTTGTATTGTTCAAGGAAGCTCTTAAAGGGATTGTGATGAATATAACTTTAATACTGGTAGAGAGTAAACTTTAACTTTTTATTACAACACGGGTATTAAAATAGTTCACCCCAAATATTATTTCTAGGGAGTGTGATACAGACAATACATTATCGACTGCATTGTGCACACACACGTCTACACTTACATGAATATTTTTCCATTCATAAAAATCTTGTGGCTAAATTCATACAATATTAACTCATTGAACACCAAATAATTGTATGACAATAACGTAAAATAAAAAAAGCGTATATCTAAGCATTATATTACAATAAATAAAATAAATAATACTTTTCAATACAAATATATTTTTAAATTTACGGTGCATTTTATTGGCTACGATTGCACTTACGTACATAAGTAGTTCGTAAAGGAAAGATAGAAACGAACTGCTTTTTCTATCTTTCGATTACGTTCATCTTGGCGGATATCGAATAATCGATTACAGGAATCGATTTAATTCATTAATTGTTGTCTAGAAGAGCGGATACATAAAACGCTGAACGGCTTAATAAGCCTTTATTCAGATTAAATAACAACAATATGTTGTTCTAATCAATGAAAATTATTTAAAAGAAACCATCTTTTCCCATTTTTATTTTTGTCTCGTTTAGGTGACACAAGTATACTTAATAACCCATACATATATTTATGTGAATTATATTTTTAAAAAGAAAAAAGTTGGCAAATGCAATTTGTGTAGGCAAGAACTAAAATTTCAGTACAATTTTGTCGTTGGCAACATTAGAACTTGTAATCTTTTAAACACCCTGCAACTTAAACAAGTTAAAATATTAAGAACTAATATTTTTTGTGACTTTTTGCATGACCGAACTCTACTAAGTTTATCGATTAATTTATAAAAATAATATTTAGTATCTAAACTATGCAAAGTGTTGATCAAATACAATAATTAAGATAAGAGCACGTTAATATGAAAAAAGTACACTTGAATAAAGGTTTAATTTAGAATCAAATATAATTAATAACATTTAGCCTATCTCATCGAAATGCCGACAAACCATGGTACCTAACTCGATACTAAATAACATAGATTTGATTTTATGAATATAAAAATAGATTTATTAAACTATAATCAGCCCACGTTAGGCTAGAGTTGTTCTTACTTGCCATTTACAATATTTGGAAACAATGAAAAATTCAAGATTGAACAATGTCATTTTTTAATTTCATTTATAGTTTCTGCGGTTATGATTGATTTTTCAAAGGGCCATAACTCATTTGTCATAAATATAATAACGTTTCTAACTAGTCACTGTTTGTCTCTTTCTTCTTTACATTAAACAATTTAAGAAAGAAAGGGATAAAGCAATGGCTAGTTACAAAATCATCTTAAATATTTATAAGAGGGTTATTTTTAAATTTTACAACACATTGGTTCCCGCTTATTGCATAAACTTGAACGAATTCAATGAAAAATGATTCAGTCACGTTGAATCGAAAATATCGATATTAGAATAGACGACTCGATAACTTCTTAGGATGTATAACTATCGGAACAGCTATAAGATTTTTCTAAATATGGTTTGTTAATTTTATATACAAATGGAGTGATGGAAACATTACTGTATTAGGGAAACTGTAACTGCGATTAAAATCGATAGCAAATATACTTATATCAAATTGTCAATTCACTATCCGAATTCCTACCGATTCGTATGGCTGCTAGGGATATTCAACAAACTGTAATTTGGAATTTTCTTGATGAGAATTTTTTTTAAGACATCAATATATCATTTTACAATTTTTTCATTTTTTTTTCATCATTTTCAATTTACACACGATTTATAATGAATAATAATCACTCGAAAAACTCTTATTTTAATAAAGATCATTAATTATAAATTATATCAGTGGCGCAAAAATTATTGACATCCCTAACAACTGTGAAATCGGTAGACAGAAAACAGGAGTTATGCATAGTTATCCTAAGACTAAACAACAACGTTTCAAGTTTATTGGGAACAAAACCTCTTAACATTAGGGATACACTACGATTCGCTCTATTGCAGTTGTACATCGACTATATAGTCGACAGTTGTAGAACACAGCCGGTCGAACACTATCGACTTATGACTTATATCGACACGATTCCGGTGCGTACCCGAGTCTCACCCAGCACCGAACTCCAAAATTGCATCTAGACTATACACAGTATTACGGAGATAGTAATAAAATATTCTGTCGATATATCGATAAAGACAACGTCTCATATCGATACATCACACTCTTAATAAAATAATGACATATTTTAAAATTGTTAATTTGCGGCAGTCGTCAGAAAACTATTTTTTGTATGCTACCGTTTTTTTAAGTTGCTATAAAATTGAGTTTATTAAAGATAGGTAAAAAAATGAAACCTATGGTATGAAAAAAAGGGAAATTTAAAAGGTTGCAAACAGAAATTGGTTGTTTGACGATTCCCACAAATTGGCAATTTTGGAATGGGTCATTATTTTATTAAGAGTGCGAGTCACATAGAATTCTGCTTTTTGCCCTGATCACCGCAATTTTACCCTCGCATAGACTCAGAACCTCACGCCACTACACTGATAGTACATTTGTGCACCTTACTCGAACTCCACGGGCGTGGGCGTCATGACGTCGAGTATGATGTCCTCCATGTTGGGCAGCACGAGCACCTTCTCGAACTCCTTGCTGAGCTTCTGTTCGATCCAGTTGGAGATGTGCGCGAACCGCAGCGTGCGCGCGCCCACCGCCGGCCGCGCCTTCAGCACCAGCGTCGGGTTCGTGCGGAAACTGGGCGACACACAGGCACCTCAGTATAGACTTTTATTTTAAAGACAAGAACGTAAAACAAAACTAGTATTCCACAAAATTGTAGAAATACTTTAAAGAAAGAGATGGAACGATATCCCAGTACTCGCCTACACCTACACATTGCTATATTTGAAACGAGCTTTTGCTCGCGGCTTCGCTCGCGTGAAGGAGTTTTCCGGGATAAAAGTCCCACTATATATTTTCCCGGGATAGTAGCCTATAACCTTCCCAGGTATACTATCTCCATATCAAATTTTGCTTTCGTATACCACGTCTTATGGCCCGTCCCGTTCCCGTGGGAACGGGATAAAAAGTATCCTATGTCCGTCTCCTGGTTCTAAGCTACCTCTCCTCATAAATAGTGTAACTAACACCACTTTCTTTTATATATATAGATATGAATTACTGACTCGTATCTTAACCAACTTTAATGCAGTTTCCACAAAACGGCTTCTTTAACGTACTATTGACTGTTATATATCGACGGTTGAAAAGCTAATTGAATTAAGCAAAATACCCAATAACGTACCCAATCCAGAGTCGATCGTGTGGCGGTGGCGGTAGATTTAACGCTAGAACACCTTCAAGCCCTTGTATTTCTAGATGCAGCTTGATATCTGTGTTGGACAATCCTTCCATAGCTCGCTTTACGTATTTATAGTCAGTTACCTGTAAGGGGAAATTATATTTATAACGGGAAATTATAAACTGTTTTTACTTCATAATTATTATTTGTGTTATTATAACCAGTGGTTTAAGTTCAAACCCTCAGCATAATATATAATGTAAAGAAAAGTGGCTTCCAATTTAAATCAAAATCTAATAATTTTGAAGTACTTTTCAACATACCTATATATGTAAATAGAAAATGATAAATTATCGACTATTTGAAGCATTTAAAGAATTATAAAAAGAACAAACCTGTTGGAAATATTTATTAGTAGCTATTTTATCGACCATTCGCAAAAACTTCTTTTTTGATGAACCGCCTTCTGTCGTTGTCGATCTGAAATTAAAATACCCGATTAATTGTTTTTATAGATGCCGATATTATTGATAAAAAAAAACCGGCAATTCTTTAAAATTTAAGTATAAATATTTGATCGATATTTCATTACACACCGCTTACTGTCAGGAACAAAATAGGAAAATTGCCATACCCAAATAAAAAAATCAACTTTATTGAAATAAAACTATTTTCTCGTTTTTATTTTATAATTTTTTTCATCGTCAAGGGAGGGGGGGGGGGTGTTAGGCGCGGGAGGTCTGAGGTGCTGGCCATTCGAAAAGTAAAAGTTATAATATATAAACAAATATAAATTAAAAAAAAAACACTTGACGTCTAAATCAAATAATATGAAAATTGGCTGCATTTACAAAAAACAAAAATGTTGGTTAGATATTCCACACGCCTTGCAAACTAGATCAATTGTGAGCGCATACCCCCTCGGCCGGTAATATCTACTACGAAACTATTAAGATGTAAGTAAAACTCACGCAGTATCGGACAGTGGCAGGTTGTCGGCGCTGTCGACGGGCTGCACCGGCGGACTCTCGTCGTCGCTGCTCGACTCCGCCGAGTCCTCGATCTCGGAGTCGTATATCGCTGGCTTGCGTTTCTATCGATAAATGGATTCAATTAATGCTTTATTAATCATGTGGTGTGGCAAAGTTACGTTAAGTTTCCAGATACAAAGTATTTGTAGTAAAAAAATACGTACATTTTTCAAGGAAATATATTATACTGCATATATATATTTATAATATCTTTTTCTTTCCGTTAAATAATGCACGCCATGTCTTCTTAGATATGAGATATTTTATTTTTACGGTAACTGGTAATTGATTGAGTTATCTTTTTTGGAGAAATTATGATAAACAAAAAAAAAACATGCCCAACGGGCAAAAGAGTGTGTTATTACAGAACAACAGTGTGGTGTAGATTAAAGATACGATATATATTAATAAAATTGATGTAATCTCACCCTTAATTGTTTTTCGGAAAATAGGCCTCCAGTAGGCAATGTGTTTGTGTCGTTTTCAACCACGTTGTCGTTGGCGCTCAACAGCTGGTCTTCTAGCGTTACATCTATAAAAAAATATATAATTATAATGATATATAATATCGTAATTTCGTATGCTTGGTTCTATATCGATGCTGGTCCTACAGTCTACTTTAATGTCAAATGTGTTATGCCAATTGCTCTTTGTCGTTGGTGTCTTTTTGTTCGGTTAACTTCGGGTCGAAAGTTATTTAAACTCATGTCATAATTTTAAACTTCTACGTACTCGATATTGGCAAAATCACCGATTAAACGGAGGAGTCATTTTTTTTTAAAACGAAGAAGAAGATATATAATATCGACAGTTCGTCTCGAGGCAACAAAAGCTTTTTTGTAATTTGACGTGCCATAGTTGTTATGAAATAGCCCCATAAATGTGGATGGTAATTGACACTTTGAGTATGGTATAACAATAATGAATGAATGAATGAATATCTCAATGAATGGTATACTGACTCTTCTCCTTGAGTTTCATGAGGTTGATCTGCGTGAGGAGCGCGATGTAGGCGCCGCCGTCGTAGCGCAGCTCGGCGTCGAGCCACACGCCGCGCGCGTCCAGCGCGGGCGCGCGCACGCACTGCACCAGCGGGCACGCGCCGCGCAGCGACAGCGACGTCACCGTCAGCGGCGACATGAACGACGGCAGCTGCGCCCGTTGTACAGTACATTGTATACGTTGTAAGGGATGTTACGTATTACACAAATTACACCAATAATCATTTCAAATCTTTATCTAAACAAACAATTTTTTTTAAACAATTTTTTTTTAAATTTCCTGTACGCTAGTTTATTTATAGCGTAGATATTTAGTTAGGAATTGCAATAACTTGTAGCTAAAAGACAGAACTGTCTTAAACTTAAAAATAAAATAAGCAATATTACCAACAGAAAGAAAATATAAATAGACAACCTTTTTGTAATTTAAGCTGGTTATTTTTATTCGACACCGATATTTCTATTCTCTGTATCGACATATCAATAAATTGTATCGACCCCCACCTTGAGCGTGTTAAGTTTCCGCTGTATCCTGTTCTGCACGCGCGCGATCATGACGGGGTCGCGCATGACGTCGTACACGACGCGCGCCAGCATGGTGTTGACCCACGACACCTCGGCCGGCAGCGTGCGGCACTGGCAGTCCGGCGACGGCGTCTTGGACTGCACATGTACCATTAAAACGTATTAAAAAAAAAACAGCCTCATAATCTTTTTACTCCTGTATATCACAACTCAAACTCAAATCTTGTTATATCTGCAGGATAAATGTTTAAATTAAATAATTTTCATACGATAAATGATATTATCTATGGCACGACACTACTCGATTACTAAGTATTTTACTTTCGACTGCATGATACTGCCATGCTAAGCTCAAAAGCGGTACCTCAAGATGACATAAAAATATTGTTTTCTTGTCTTTGATTATGTCGTCAGATAGCATAAAGAAATACCCATCCAATGAACTCACCTAAATAACGGTATCTTGTTAAGAACTTGTTAAAAAAATCCTTAAAAGAGTTTCTCTATCTCAGTTTTACATATAAAACTATATTTACGAAACTTCGATTATCTTAAAATAAAGTTTCTCTGACATACCGCTTTTGCGCTCAGCATGGCAGTATATACATAAACCATGTCTTTATCGATACTAAAATAAATCTTAGGTTAAAAATTAAATCGATATTTTTTCTACAAATATTTTAGCTAGTCTACTAAAAACGTGTAAGAACAAACATCTCGTTTTGTTTTCTTTTTGTTCTTGGCTCGGCCGCGCGGCGACGGTTCGATCTGACACATCACCGCCGCCTCCGACGTTTGTTTGAAAGATATCTCGTGACTCTAACATGTACGGATTATTAAATAATAAAAAATATTCATGAAATGATGTGTGTGACTTATAACTTTGCCAAATTTCATATATCGATTATCGATGTTTATGTTACCTCTTGTTGGTCGATATTATTTTTATTTCGACATATACTTTATCATAACTTGTAGTCATTTTTTAAAGATAGATAAAATAATTTAAAATGCCACAATTTCTTAGACATTTTTCATAAAAAAATATTTTTATCGAAATAGGCACAACATGTAAAGTGTCACAAGATCTACTCGATTTATACAAATCACACCTTGAAGATATAGCAAATTATATAATTATTTCACTTACATAGTATGTTGAAAACAATAAATGAAATATTTTAATAGTCCATAATTTACCTGAATAATTTTAAACAGATACGGCCAGAAGTTCTTCTCGTACGATTCCGACTCTGGCAGCACAGGCGGCGCCAACGACGATATAGTGACACCCTCCGACATCGAATCTATTGTTTTATTCTGTAAATAATCGATAACATTATCGATATTTTTATCGACAATATTGATCCTTGTTTATCAATTGGTGAACCATTGCTAGTTCAAATAGTTAGTCCCAAATGTCAAGATCGTATCGATCGTAAATCGGACCTATCAGAATAAACTTTATTATGTTTACCGATAACGTCTTATTTTGATGCATTTATTCTTGGGATCGATACGAAGATTAAGATCAATTACTTTATTTTTCACATAGTGGTACTGTCGATCGTCGTTTAATAATTAGCCAGTATATAGACAATAGTTACAAAAAGTCTCAATAATCTATGCCATTATATTATTATAAAGTTTGTAAGGTAGGGGTATAACGTCTTATATAACTCGAATATAATTCTAACCCAAGTAATGGGGCATACAAAAGCGATTATATATAATAATAATAATAATATCAGCCCTGTATTGTATACTTGCCCACTGCTGAGCACGGGCCTCCTCTACTACTGAGAGGGATTAGGCCTTAGTCCACCACACTGGCCTAGTACGGATTTGTAGACTTCACACACCTTTGAAATTTCTATAGAGAACTTCTCAGATGTGCAGGTTTCCTCACGATGTTTTCCTTCATCGTTAAAGCGAACGATAAATTCACATAGAATACACACATGCTTTTAGAAAAGTCAGAGGTGTGTGCCCTTGGGATTTGAACCTGTGGACATTCGTCTTGGCAGTCCGTTCCACACCCAACTAGGCTATCGCCTAAAGCTAAAGCGATTATATAATCTAACTAAAACCTAGCCTTACGGAAGCCTTGGCGAACGCGACGGTGTCTTTTTCAGCCGCCATTTTGTATACAGCCATCTCGATGCCATCCTTGCTCTCTGCCGCGTCGGTGGGAGAGTTGTCGTCCGCCGTCGACGACTCCGCCGAAGCCGCGTTGGCCTCCGCCACGGCCGTAACAATACGACGGTACCTAGATGGGAGAGCTCAAGTTATAGTGGTTATTACATCATACAAACTAGTTTTTTATATCTGCACAATAAATTTTATTTTAAGCCCGCTTAATAGTGAATTGTTTTAAGATTAATCAAGACAAAAAATATACAACAAAAATACAAAACCCATTAACCTCAGGAAGAAATCTTTATTTAGTGTCACAGATATACATTCTACTTGGTTTATTTATATGGACGTTATTTAACGCCATTAGAGACTAACACAGGTAAATAAATCAATCAATTATTTAACGAACCTATCACTATCCATTACGAAGCCTATACTGAATGTATATAAATACTAGCATTTGCCCGACGCTCCCCTCGCCTAAAAAAGTTGTTCCGGGATAAATATTTTCTCGGGAAAAGCAGTCAAAAGCAGCACTTAGGAGTAAATATTTTTTTTTTAATATCCGTTCCGTAGTTTCAGAGATCAGCCCCTATTAACTTGTCCTTTTATAACATAAGTATACATAAGTTGTGCGTACCACTCGTGCTTGTCGCGGCCGGTGCGCGTGAAGAGGTAGAGGTGCTCCTGCGTGTCGCGCGAGCGCTTCACGTGCACGCTCCACTCGCCCTCCGCGCCGCCCTCCGCGCCCGTCTCCAGCTCCTGCGCACGCACACACGTCATCTTCTGCTTTAGTATGGAAGCTTGAACGTAAATTACTAAGATGATAGGATTGCATACGGGTATTCGCTTGTATCATATAACGGCTGATTTTCATCAACAAATAAATTTGATTCGTATGATGAAACACAACATAAACAAATTAAACAGGACAGTAGTATAAATAAAGTTATTCGTCTGTTTCATTTTTATATTCAGTCAGGTTATAATTTATTTGATAGATAACTTGTATCTGACTATTTAAAAAACAGCCCTAAAAGAGTAAATGATATGAACCCGATATTCAAATAAATTTCATTTACAATTTACAGACTTAAATAAAACATCAGGACTTAACTCTTTTCAAGAGTAGGCGTCATCATGCCCACTTTTTACTTGTCATGGTATGTCACATGTAATAGGAAGGAAAACTATTTACCAAGCAACAATTCTAGACTACAGAGTACTGAGCGGTCAAAACACAATGTCATTTGAATCGATACGGGGATCGACGCCGAGATCTCAGCATGGTAGTCGTAGTGTAACACATCTAATGCCACTACGGTAGCAATTATCAATTTTATTGCAATACCCAAAAAATAAAATTGGAATGCCACTTACAGCCTCTTCCAAAAATTCCTTAATCTTGGACAGTTCTGTTTCATCCAACTCCTCCTCTATATCCTCCTTGGTGCTCGTCACCGACTTGGTGCTGAGGTCCAGCTCCGGGTCCTGGAAGACCTCCTCGAACTGCAGGTGCTTCTCCGGCGGGACCTGACCTTCGGCCTCAGCTCCGGGAGACGACCCATCCGGCTTTTTATCTGGCAAAGATGCATTCATATTTTGAAATCCTAAGGGTAGTTCAAGCGTGTGCCGCTAGATGTCACTGTTTATACAAGTTGAAAATATACGCGTAATTTGTTCCTATCAAGAGATTAAGTTCGAATCAATGTTACTATTATCCAAATATTTGAATATGATGACAGTGATAATGATAAAATAGATATAAGTAATCCTACTTATCTATTCATATTCGCTGTAAGCATCGCAGAAACGATGTTTATTTAATGATTGAACTACGCAAATAAACGAATACTCGAGATAAATACTCTCAAAATAAATATTCTTACTTATATTTTGATTGGTTTTGTGTATGGAAATCGATTAAAATTTTAAGTTGAATGTAAACTTCACTAACCTCTATGCATTTTTTTGACAAGCCTGTGTCGTAGTCCTTCTTTCCCTGTTTCGCCGTCTGTATGGGAGATACTGGGAACAAAATACAATCATTTACAAGGACATTATTGTATAGCAAAGTTAGTTAAAAATTGTTTTATGACTTCGTGGTTAAACATTTTCGGTGTTGATGCTATTTATGGATAGCTTCGGTGCTACCAAGGCAAGGAACAAGCTTGTCTAGTCAATCAGTGATAGAAAAAGCCTTAGTCTTTCTCATTTACCTTTTTTCCCGTCTTCTCCAAACGAACTTCCTTTTCTTCTCGGGACTCGTGTTGGTCTCCGTGCTCTCTGTCTCGTGCTGCTGTTCTTTTTTCTTCTCCGTCGCCACCTCCGAAGGTCTCTTCTCAGCTGCCGCATTCTCTTTCTCTAACACTTGGATCTTTTCTTTCTCGCTTAGTATTATGCATATTGGATATTTTTTGCTCCATTGTCTGTGAACAAAAAGTTTTTATTGATAAATTTAATATAACAGCTTTAAAATAAAGTGTATTGTTTTAAAATATGCATTTAAATCTTATTGATTACCGATATTATTACAAACACCAAACTGAAATTTGGTCAAAGTTATTTATTCTCGAAAAAAACGCGAGAATTGAGCATGGTTGTAATATTCTTCCGACTTTCAATCTCTAATCTATTATGGATTTCCACCAAAATTGACGCACCGTGAGTGCTTTTGTAGTAATAAACTCTCAGAAAAAAAAAGTGACCTTAAACTATACTAATTGACAATTTAAAAAATTAAATGTGTTGCCTGTTAAGCTCATTACAAGCCCAGTAACAGTTAAAACTGAAGATCAAAAGTCACATTAACTACGTCTGAGGGTAATTCTAATAATAAAATAATCGATATCACTATATTTCGCGATGGGAAGAAGCCGTTTGTTAATCGATAAAGCTAGTGAGACTACATTTTAAATTTAGAATAGACGGTGGTTATTTTTAAGGCTGAAATATCGAACGCTTTAGCCTCACAAGAGAATCAAAGCGGGGATTTGTAATGCTGATATCAATTAATATTACTAAGAAATTATTTTTTAACATAATTTTTATCACATTTTAATTTATATTCTGCTCGAATGGGACTCAAAAAACCTCACCGAGAGAAACAATATAATATGCCGTAAAATTCTAAATAATTTCCCTACCCTAATACAGGGCCATTTTGACATTGCGTTACTAAATGAAACCACATACTTATTTAATTGAAAATGACACTTTACAATAAATTATTTAAGCCGTAAATGTAAAATAAAAAAGTGTAAGTTTCGAACAAAATAAATATTAATTAAAGTAATTTTAATTTTACGCGCCCTATTGCCACTACTACTAATCTAAGAGAATTCGTCGCAACAGCAACATCATACTTTCAGTCGGAAATACATTCACGCACACGCCATATTCGCAATAAGCTAAAAAATTTACAAAAAATCAGAAAACTAAAACCAGTATTTTTGGTGAAAATATTCATAATTTTTGGCACAATGTCAGCAAAAGTGAAGACGAGAATGTGGTTTCATTTAGTAATGCAATGTCAAAACGGCCATGTATAAGCATGAGTCGATGTCGTAACATTACCACGCTCTATATCCGTATATCGGGGTAAACGTCTCCGCAAAGGTCACCGCACAAAGCAACAAAATCTTCAAACGTGACCTTCACTGCGATTCACGGTTGGCAAATCAAAAAACTGGGCCAACGACCGGCAACGCTCGCACAATTCTCATTATAGCTGACGTGTTATTGTTATTATACTTAGCGTATTTATCAAAATATTTGCACCTTTACCTCCTTATTCATAGATGTTATTTATCTAAGGACTTGTTATCATAGCAATGCTCCGTCTCTAGATAAATAACGTCTATGAATAGGGGGGTTAGTCGATAACAACATTTATAGGAGCAAGGTGGAGAGAAAGAGGGCTGGGCTAAGAAAAAAATCGTGGCTGAGAAATATCCGGGAGTGGACCGGTATTACCGTTGAACACCAGTTCCATCTGGCTAATTACATGGAGAAATACAAGAAGCTGACGGCCAACCTTCAACAATGAAGAGGCATCATCTCTCGTCAGTCGGCATTCTACCTAGACCCCATGCCGCTTACAATAAAAAAAAAAACTATTATGAAACTCACCTCCGCCTGACGAGACCCTTAGGAAGCAGTATCACGCGCGCTCCAGTCAAGTTGTACAGCCTGTGCTGGTAGAACGTCACTTTGTCGTCAATCTTCTCGTCCCACAGCGCCCTTTTAGCTATCTTCGTTCTTGTGTATGATATCCTCAAATTGCAGCCTGTGCAAATATCATATTATTATTATTTTGTGAATATTTGTCGCTTGTAATAGATCGGTATGGAAATCTTTGGGGGACGCCTGTGTTCAGCAGTGGATTTTCTGACTGATAAGTATGACAATTTTAAGTACAATATTAATAGCATTTGAGTTGACTCTAGGACATTTGCCCAAAAGTCTACAGTGCAAGTAAAGTTACGGGTGAAGACGAACGAAACAACGCAAAATTTGTTTTTGGGTTTGAATGATGCGCGTGCGCAACAAAACAGCTTAAGCACGCAATTAAATTGCAATTTTTAACACATTTAAAGACTTTTTTTATTTTATTATAATAACGCGTTATAAAGAAAATATTGCACAACATGATATTATTGAGAAACACATAAAATTAATAAGCCTAGTAGTAAAATCAAATAAATGTATGATAGAAATATTTTACGAAAGTTTTACTCATCTAAAATGTATGTTGAATAGTATAAATAAAATTATCGGTCATTCTAGAAACAAAACAAAGATATTAGTATTGATAATTACCTGAAAAGTACTCAGACAGATTACATAGATTGGAAGATTACCAGTACTACACGACACAACGTCCTCTGAATTGGACAATAAGGTAGCTTTCGATAACATTGGTTATCATTTATAAATTATCATCAATGTAACGAAGTTTTGTTTGCATATACTTTGGTATTTGCTACAATTCTTATACTGACATTATACCTACTAACAATATTTTTATAAATGATATAATAATAATATATTCGTGGAGTAATCATATACTATCCCACTGCTGGACTCACGGGTTCTTCAACAACTAGACACCTTAAAATAAATTCCCTTGCATACATAGATAAGAAGGCTGCAAGTATTTCGACAATTTCTCTCTCACTCACAAAATTAAGAAATGTATTTCGACAATTTCTCTCTCACTCACAAAATTATAGAAAGGTGGTAAATAAATTGAATATAATAAATATTGGCATTATTCATTGACTTACCTTCGAGTTTCATAAATGCAGTGGTGGTTTTGTTTATGTGGTACGTGTAAGGATCGTAGTCTGGGTACCTGTAATGGTTGATCCAGCCCTAAAAACATATAAACTTGCATTGGATTTTGTGACTTATTACTCACTAGCAAACAACTTATTTTAGTTTCTATATTTACCTCATACTTCTTTAAAGGCCTGTGTTCCTTAACAGATGGTATTGTATAAGCGGCGGGCATCGTACTGCTCCTCTTGAGCTGAAAGAAGCTGCCTTTCTGCGGCTCCCAGTCACTGAAGTAATTGTCCAGCAACCAATGTTTCAAATTACTCGCGAAACAAAAGAACCAAATACCCAGAAGGAAACCGTTCCAAATATTCGAATTTGGAAACAGAATATAATTCAAAAAAAGAAGGAACGTTAGGAAATACATGGAGAAGTTAAAGAAGTAACTCTTTGGATTGTCGTCTTTTAGTTTCTGCAGGTTTGTTTTACTGGGCGGTAGGCCGAAGTTAGTGGGGGTTGGTGGTGGCTGCACAGGGTTGGATTCCGTCGGCCTGATGTTCTGGCAGTCTGTGTCCAGATTGGTGATGTCCCCAAAGCCATCCATGTTGTCTTCGAGAGCCTCGACGCCCGATTCCACTTCCATCATGCTGTCATTTGGCAAGTCTTTCGTCACATCTGAAGAATCACTGTGACCTTTAAGGAAAGACACCATTCAAAAAAAATTTTTTGTATATTTAATTGTTCAGTTAGTATGAATAAATGGTATTAAGAATGTAAAAATTCAATGTTTTATAAATTTTAAGAGGACCAAACACGCCTCTGTTTAATATAGTCCTTATTCCTTTTCTTAAAGGCATCAGCTCCATAATTTTTTTGATTATTAGACGTTATGAATATATGTAGTTGATAGTTTGCTGATGTTATAGAAATAAAACTTACCCAAATTCTTGTGAGTATCATCGCTAGACTCCGAACAGTTCTTATCGACGGGAAGATTCAGATCTCGTTCCGCGGCCTTCGCAGTCAACGGTTGAGTCAAATCAGATAAATTCTGTATGCTACTGTCCAACGAGGACACCTACACCAAAAGAATGTATGATATATGTAATCAAAAACAAATAATTCAAACGATTGCTGTTATGTAAATAGTGGATATTTGATTATTATACTATTATTTGTCTTGTTAATTGAAATATATCGACGGGTGAAAAGCTAATTGACTTAAGCGACAATTTTGCGCAACACTAAGTTTCATATTAAAATCAGCACTTTCGTCTATGTTTTTTTAAACTAGTTAAAAATTTTCGAAAAACATGTCGCGTAAGCCAATTTGCCTTTCAACCGTTGATATAATTATGTAATAGGTCGCTAATATAAGAATGCGTCAGCATAAGTATGGCTTGTATGTAAACAAGAAATTATGTTTAAATAAGGAAGGTAGGAAGGTCTGAAGGAGATTCCCCTCAGTATTTTTATAGGTATTTTAAGATTAATAACCGATGTCTTACAGTAATAAGGGAAATGCAGTATGGCTATTGTTGGAATATAACCGCCATTTTCAATAAATTATCCCAATCGCTTTTTTCGAACTATCTCAAAGATAGACCAATCAGAACAAAGTTTTTTTAACATGCTTACATTGAGCTTATTTTAATAAAGGGAAGCAAGCTCCTGTTCCTCGCCTGTCTAGTCTGTACAACCAAACAGTTGGTTTCCGTAATGACGTCGACATTTTTGGTTATAAATTATAACAATTTAGACGTAAATTATTGAGTAACGCTGAATGTTAACTATTTATGTTTTGTTTTTTCTCTTTTGTTATAAATAGTATATAAGATTTTACGTAATTTTGTTGCTGTTGTACTAAACATTATTAGAGTAATTGTTGTTTTCCGTTGAAAATATATATTGTGGCTCATGCTGTGACTGCTTGTAACTAGAGTTACAATTACATAAGGGACTGTTACTATATACATGTTTGGATTTAAATTGAACTGTAAACTCCGTTAGCAGTCCGTTAATAATAAATAAATAAATTGTTTCATTCTCGGAATTGATTGAAGATTAAGATTTGGATCATTTCTTAAGATGGCGGTTATAATTTTATGTATCTATAAAAATATAAAATTTATATTATACATATGATGAAACTTTTAATTCTCAAATTTCCTGTATCGATAATAAATTATACCGTACTGTGTTATATCGCCATATCAAGCAGTAAACGTAATAAACACTATTTTTCATTCAGCTAATCTATCGGACCACTGCGCCCGTTTTAGCCTTGAACGACGATGGGCTAATGTTTGAATAATTCAAGGCTCTTATCTAACACATTAAAATAAAATCAGTTTTATGAGTGTAACATAAAAAAAGACGTATAAAGCAGTTTCTATAACGACATTTTACTCAGAAACTTGACAAAGAAACAGATTTATTTAATGACACTATTTGATTACTTGTAACTATAGTATGGTATATGAAATTATGTTCATTATGCTATATCCACTTGGCTGTGAGTGACGCGTATGTGATATACTTTTCAGATAAGTATAAGAGTGTCATACTTATAAATTTGCGCAAGAGTTGCTGTGTTTCCGTAAGGACATTTTAGCCAATGTAATTACTACTGAGTATTGGAAGATGAATATCCTACGGCCATTTTCAATAACCCAATCGTTTTTCGATCTAATGGAAAATTGGATCAATTGGGACCAGGGATTTTGACATGCTTACACTGTAGACTCGATTATCCGAACCTCAGTTAAACGAATTCGCGAATAACAGGATTGCCAACTTGCCTACCAGGATGCTCAATTACTTTTAAGTGATAAAAGCCAATTTTTGCCTAGGTCATTAACATGGACGAAGCCGCGAGGTAATGTTAGTTAATAATAATAAATATGTACAGAAACAGCTTTTCTACATACTTTCAATTTTTCTGATTATCCGAATGCCTAACGACAAAAAGGTTTAATCTCGGGTTCAAATCGAAGATTAATATTGGGATTACATATTGAAATAGGTTTCTCATATGTGAGATTCCGCCTGAATAGGTACCACCGCAGTGTCTATTTCTGCCACCAAGTATTGTAGCCAGTGTAACTATTGGACATAATAAGACTTAACATCTCACGTCTCAAGATGGCGAGCGCAGTATAATACCGAACAATACTTTGTAATTCAAAGCGTTGAATGGTGTTTCTAATATATATGGGCGATCGTATCGCTTACCATCCAACAGCTAGCTCGTCTCGTCATTCAAAGCAATAAAAAAAACAGCGGTAGGTCTACATTGCTTTAACTGCTAACAATACTTCAAACATTTTTTCTGTATTATATCAGTAGTGTGAGGAAATAACACATTGCGTAGTCCCAAACTAAATATTTACTATTAAACACTCAAAAGGAAAACTTACAGAGTATATGTGTAGATTAAACATTTTTTTTTAAATACAGATTTAATTCAAGGATATAACTAGTTGCACGCGCGTTTTACTTTAAATCTTATGAAATACTAATACTTAGATGAATCTATAATTTTTTGGATCGAATAAAATTATTTCTACTCTTATAAAATGTAAAGTTTATGTTAATGTGGTGTTAGGGACCTCTAAAGTATTTTTGCTATAAGATTGATGGCTTCTAAAACTTTACATATTAACCAATTTGATAATTATAAAATCTATTAACAAAAAAGGGTATTTTTGACGGCGTGACACGACATAGTTGGTAACTGAAGCATAGTCAAATTATTATGATCATCAATAAAAGATTGCATCCATCAGTGTTTGGCAGAATAGAGCAATTGATAATTTTTTATTCCAATATTTACATCATATAAAACCTAATACAGAAAGAATGATTTAGTACAAGGGGTTAGTGTCAAGAAATAGAAAAGAGATGCCATAAAGGACAGTGACGTCATTGGGAATTACGATGCACGCGAAGGAAAGAGATGGCGCGATATTCCCTCTATGCACCCACTTTTCTGCATTTTAATATTTGCAATATGCATTATTGCTTCAGTTTTAATGCTATTTTTAAAGAAGGGATTGTTTTCCGTGTCACTTTACTGTTGCATACAGAATATTCAAAGTAAAACATAGCCAGTGACCCTATTATGCCAATCTTTATCTTTACCCTGTATTATTAATGACCGCTCAGTAAATACTCGTCAAATAATAATGACTTGTACCTGACAAAAACTGACTTTATATTATTATTATTGGAGAACACATGAATGAATACGGTTTTCCTTATATGCATCAATTTATTGCACAACACTTATAATATTTTCTTTAATAGTGGGAAAAATAAAGAGGTCTATGTTACACTGATGTGGATTTTTTTCGCAATTTTCTAGTTCACTATTAAATGAGGTCGTAATTATGGTAGCGCAAACTCCTCACTTAATCCTACCTATCACTGTATTCTAATTACAAGCAATGTATGGAACTTTAACAATGGGTCATCATATCAAGATGTTACCCTTTGTAGTATCCAGCGATGACTATAATTTCTATTGTTTATTTGTATGAACTATTGAGTGGTGCAGAAAACAGACAAGATAGTGCCACCACACCGGAAAGACATATGAGGTACCAATGTACAGTAAAATATGAATAGTACTTCAAGCTTAGTACAATAATATTAGTCATTATCATTCATCAAGAATGTGTAGTGATTAATTAATTATTGTGTATGCCAACAACTTCTTTAATCATTGTATTTAGTCTCAACATAACTGATAACAGATCAAAGTACAAAAAATGTAATCAAGTACAAATTAATCAATTATTACTTCTACCTTTTTAGTTGTAAAAAAAAATTATATAAATATTTTTAGAGATAATAAATTGGGTTTTAAAGTTTGTAAGTTTATTTGAATGTACTTCATAACAATTAATTACACAGAGTAATAATATACTTGAATTATATCTCACAATCAAATTATTTATTATTATTCAAGCATAAAATTGAGTAAATATAATTATGTGAAATGTAAACTCACCTGATTATCAGTATCGCCTACACTCTGCCGATCAATATCCTTAACTGCTGAATTTTCTTCTGAATCTGATATTGAATTCTCTCTCGGCACTGACTTGTCCTTTGTTTCTAATATAAAATTAATATTATTAATAATAACTACCTGTAGTAACTTTACATTTATTATTTTAGATTTATTTATAACTTTCATTATATTTACATTAAAGTTTATTGTTTGCAAACATACCTTCGACCGAACGAGTCTTCATATCTTCAACTGCTTGAGCAATTTTGAATTTGAAATCATGGAATATCTTCCATGTTTCATTGCTGCCTTCCTTTACTTCTTGTGCTACATCTGAAGTACTCTTCTTGCTTAAGCGGTTCAAGTAATCCTTCATGGGGGATGATGAAACCTCTTTCGGAACAGGGGTTTTACTCTCCTCAGGTTTAGCATCTGGCGGTTTTACCTCATCAAGTTTTTCAATTGGTTTCTCTGTTCTCATGGATTTGAAATACTTGTCTATAATGGAGGAGGTCTTCTCTCCTCGTTTAGGACTTGCATTCTCGCTCTGTGACGGTGCAGGCTCAGCCTGTGGCGTCGGAGGGTCATCCTCGCATACATGGTACAGTTCCTCTAATTCTTCATTGTTGGCATTATATCTGAAGGATAAGGATGTGTTTGGGGATTTCCCTGGAACAAATTATTGTGACAGTTATTTCTTTTTTCATATTTTTTTTATCAACATGACTTTGTTAACTTAATGTATTATGGTGAAATGTGGGTGTGTTAAACCTCAGTCTACCCCTGAAAAGTTAAAAAGGTGTGATGCTATTTATGTATCTTGTTAATTATTGATGAAAAATATTACACAGTGCATCTAATGACCCTAAAAAAATAAATTTGCACAACATAAAAGTAGAAGATATACACTATGACTAAACAATTTATCTGCTATTGTTTTGATGTTAGTAACAGTATACTGTTGTGAATAATAAACGTTATTAAACGATATTAGAAAATCATGATGAAATAACTTACTCATATCATAAACACAACACAATAGCAATAACAAAACTAAACAGTGGCAGCGAAACGAACTCCAGCGATCCACTGTTTGTTATCGTCTTTGTTGTCAAAGAAACAATGTACGAACTCAAAATTAAATCCACTGATAAAATACTTGTTTCACATAAATAATATTGTCTTACGCCTTAACGCCAGGGAATACCCGAACAACAGAGCCATATGGACACATTCCATTTAAATTTAATTCCTAAATTTATCAAATACACACCTGATACCTCCATTGCGTCCGACATTCGGAACAAATGTTATACGAACTGCTAATATCAACACATGATTTTATTTAAACTACGCACTTTTTCACGAATAAATTAGTGGAGTTCAAGCTAAATTCGACGCCAATTTTATAAAACTAGTTTCGCTGGAACCCAATTAAAAAAATCTGTCATAGAAGCTGTCAAAGCACAAATTAACTATGACAAATGACAATATATTTTGACATTTGACATCCAGCGTCCAGGACTGCCAGTAAATATTTTGTAATTCGTATTAAGTATTTATAATATATCTAATACGAAAATGTAAATAAACTATTACATTATAAAATGCATAGCCATACTACGTATGTCCATTAATTAGGTTGGATCCGCTGGGATACTCTGGTTTGGCCGTTGCGTCGCAACGTTTAAATTGAAGTTCAAGGACTGACTTTACCTGGATACCCGGCTGCGTATGAGGCAAAATTTATTTGAAGGCACTTTTCATCATATATTTTAAACATAATTTGATTATTTTTGCGATTTTTCCGAGTTGAACACTGGCAGATAATAGTGACAAATATGCACGCTTATATTTTTTAGAATTTTAGTTGACGAGAGTCCGGATTCGGAATAAAAATAATGCCTCAAATTTTATAGTTATTGTATTTTGTTCCACAATATGGTATCCCTGATGACAATCCCATTTCTATAATGATTAGGGATGCAAGTATTTTATTTATAAAATAGTTATAGATATTTATAAAATTCGTATCGATAAATGTATTCTTGACTTCAGCCAATGATTTATCATATTATGATAAAGAGATAGATATGATGAGATTATTACTACAGCTACACATTGTGTATGAAAACTTGGGACAATTGTGCGATTTCAGATTGTGGGTGTTCATAGCAAATTTATACTTTTTGATTATAATCATTGACATAGGTTTCATAAATTAAAATAGGTTTATATGACCTTATCGATTATATAATATCTGCGAGACGATTATCGATATTTTTTACCGCGTCATGATTATATCACATTTCTATAAAGTTGTGGAAGTACTAAAATGTATTGACACATCATAACAAACGTCGATAATGCGACGATCTGTATATCTTCTGTCAAAGGATTTGACAGAAGATATGCAGATCGTCGCACTCGATTGCAATAAAAAAGCTAAATTACGACATACGAGACAACATATTAACTTGCTTTAGTCCCACACTGAACCAAATTAATGGCAAGATGTCTTTAATATATTATTAATTGTTATAATTATTTAAGCAATATAATATTTATAAAAAAAATCTTATGAAAATAACGATTTCGATAAAACATACATATTTTTCCATCACTACGGAACAGTTGTCGCTGTCGGTGTAATGTCAAATGTAACATTCGCGAGTATTCTTTGTAGTGTTTTGATTTTTAATTGCGTTTATTTTTGTGATAATAATGAAATGGTGTTGTTGTCTAAGTGTGGACTAGTTACGAATGGAAAATGAGAATTTTATGTGTGATATTATTGCTGGTCGGGTCCAGCGGGCTCGCTTCCGTGGTAGATAATGAGTTAAAGGTAAGGATCGTGAGATCTCGCGGATTGCAACGCATTGATTTGTGATTGTATTGAATGTACAAGGTGAATAGTTGGTTACAAAGCTTGGTGTGTTTAGGAGAGCACGGAATTGTCGCGCGCTTTGGATGACCGGCCGCTGTTGTTCGCCACGTTAGGGGGCGGCATGGTGGCGGTGAATCCGCTAGCGGGAAACATTATTTGGAAATTGAAAGACGGTAAATATAATGTTTATTACATATGTGTTATTCCTTAGATTAAAAAATGTTGTATAAGCGGTCAAGGTATTTTTCAAGGTACATTTTCTATTTCTAATCAACAAGACAGCAGATTTACACACAGTATCCACTTAATAACATCATATATGGTTATTACATTGAAATAGAAAGTTATATTGAGAAAAAACAGTGCATATCATTCACCTGTTGGTCCGTTACCGTCACCCAAGAACATCCTAATTGAACTATACTAAATTTTATGTATCTTGTTTTGATAATAAAAAGATATATTTTATTTATAAGAAGTCATAATGCAATATATTAGAATTTATAATTATTAAACATTATTAGGTGAAGCAGATATTTATAATTTATATTTTTAATATTATTTAAGTATTGAATATGATGCAATGTTATTGCAATGGAAACAAATAAGTGATTTATTTGACTCATGAATATTTCATGTGTTTTTTAGGTACCCTTTAGGTTATATAGACAATGTATATACCTAGTATGTAAATATGTCTTTTATTGTTTGATGCTCGGATTGGGTAAAAGTGTGATTGGGTTTTCCACTCAGTATCTAATCAGAGTCCGGAATTATAGCTGGGAAAGCAGACTTATCGCCTAATACAGTTTGCCAAATGTGGGTGTTATGTATCATAAATAGTATCACACTTTTCCCTTTTCAAGGTAGGCAAAGAATATATGTCTATTGATGTACTAATGTAGGTTTGATTTAGTAAAATGTAAAATTTTTATTGGGTTTCCAGTTTAAAATAAATAAGGACTGAGTAAGTTTTCTTTGATTTTTATTAGTGGACCACAACTAGTAGATTTGTTTCCTTTTTATATGCCAGAAAGAATATAAACACCAACTCTACTTATAGAGTCAAGAACACTATTTTGTTATAATTTATTTTCTAATAACATTTTCAACTACAATTCATAAGTATCTACCTTCCTTAATGTTAAATAATACTTAATTGAGCCCTTATGATAATTATATAATTAATATTTCTTATGATAAATAAAAATTCATCACTTCCTCTAATCAGATAAAAGGATTTAGATATCTAATTTTTTTGTTATTTCTAGAAGTTATACACTTCTACATTGACATTTGTGTCAGTTTTATTAGAGATCTTATCTCTTTGGTCTACTAGTGTATATGGGCTATGAGTCATTAAAATGATTAAATAATACACAATGATTTAGACCTGCAATGCATTCATCGTCATCATCAGTCACAGGATGTCCACTGCTGCACATGGGCCTCCCCTAAAGATTTCCAGATAAGCCTATTGGAAGCGGCATTATGTTGTTAAATCCTTGACATATTGGATATTACAACAAATAGGTTTTGTCTGTGGCCATCTCCATGAGAAAATTTTTCCAGGATAAATAATTTTCTGGGATATACAGTGTCCTATAGCACTCAGGAGAAATATAGAGTCCTATTAGTGAAAAAAAATCACAATGGGTTTAGTAGTAGAGATTAGCATGATCAAGCAAACTCTTCAGCTTTATATATTAGTAAATAATAAGCTTACTAAATTGTGGATGCATTAGGACTCTGTCTACCCCTATAGTGAAATAGTAACAATATGCTTTATCTATGTGTGTATCATACATCTAATGTATTTATTAAAGTTCTTTTATATTACAAATCCAGGTCATTGATGGATGATAACAATTATCAGCTATATTTATTTGTTAAAGGAACTAAAAGTGAAATAAAACAACCTAATCAGTGTAAAGCAAGTATCTTAAAATTATTCATTTTAAGATCTTTCTGAGGAGAAAAACCATTTTATAAATTTAAGGTAAAAAATTCTTATTGCCAATGAGAATTAACTATTAAGCTTTAATGAAAAGGAAGAATGTATTAATCTTGCATTATGCATAGATAAGATCAAGAGAGTAGGCTATTTCACGTTATGGCAGAATGCGAGAAATATGATACTTTTGGTTGGAAATTTCAAAGCTTAACATTTTATTTACTATAATAAAATTCCAACTTCTTGGTGTTAATAAATTATTTCAAGTTTTTTTTTATTTGTGAAATGGAATTTCCCATGCGTTTTAGTACCACGCGGACAGTTGCATTATCTATTTATCAATAAAAACGCGTATGAGATAATGATGCATTAAGGCTGACTTGTTATTTGTTTACATTTTAAAATAATAATTATCTTAAATAGATAACCAGGTATTCAGATTAGAAAATGTATTTTGCATATGCGCATACGCACATTTCTAGAATTTGCATTTGAAAAAACCCCCGTTGACAAGGTAACAACCCACTTCTGTCCATAATTCGTCACGACACGCATTGATATGCAATTATGGCATTAAGTGCCCGTATTGGGACGGCATGGCGATAACATTGTTTTTATCGCATCTAGTATGCCAGACCTCGTTTGGTTTACGTTTTTTTTTTGTTTTATCAATAATGTATTATTTTTTAATTATCATGAAAGCGGTGAATGGTGTGGAATCATCTAGAGGAAAATTATTGTACTCGAACCGATGACCTTGTGTTTACTTTCGATATGTACATTGTCACGAATAGGTATAAAGCTTGGTTATTTTTACAATTAGTTTAATAATATCGCAATCGGTATACATTACACTCGGTAGAATTAAATAGAGATTTACCGGGTATACATTATTTTAATTTTATTTTTCGCAAATTCTTAAATCATGTCTAACTGAAATTACGTAATTTATTTATTGGTCGATAATAGTTATTGAGGTAAAAAGTCTAAGATATAAATCAATAGAAAGTTATATGGTCTGCAATTTTATACAAGTGGACACTTAATGCGGTTTTTTAAAATAGTTTTCGTACTATCAGTACTTACTACTTATGACTTGTTTTTCCAAAATATTGAAGTAACATCAATCACGGAATTTTTTTATAAAAGAATATTTCTTGAATTAGGGCTAAAGATAAATATCTAAATGACCCTGCATACATAATAAATATGTGATGAATTTTGGGGAAAATAATGACTCTCTCGTATTGTTTTATTTTAATAATTATCGACAGGAAACACAAGGGAATGAAAAAAAAATGAAAAGGCATTTAAAAAAATATTATTAACAATTTATTTCCATTTCTGTAATTTTCTATTCCAAAATTTATGTGAGATATTCTAAACAGGTTCGAATTGCAATAATTATCAGTGAGTAACTGGACATTGTACTATCTACATTGACGGTCTCCAAGAACAAAATCTCATCTGCAAAATGCTCTAGTCATGAAGGTTTTAAGTTCTTGGTGACCATCGATATATAGATCGTACAATGTACAGTGAGTGCCAAACTATTGTATAGTGAGATAAAGATCAAATGTATGAAGCACATAGTTATTGATATGGAACATCTTTCTGTCAACGTGTACATTAATTTAGGGCTGACCGTATTATACTGTGATGTCCCATAACCGAATCCCAGCTGTGAGTGGAGTCATGAAATGATTCATTAATCACCGTAATAGAGATGACTCATGATACACACGTTAAATGGGTATTTTAACAAGTTAGCCTAGAATGTCTAAATATATATAACTCAAAGGTGACTGACTGACTGACTGACATAGTGATCTATCAACGCACAGCCCAAACCACTGGACGGATCGGGCTGAAATTTGGCATGCAGGTAGATTTTGATTAATTCTACCCCCAAGGGGATAAAAAAGGGGATGAAAGTTTGTATGAAACCGGGAAAATATGTAGCAAGACTTTTATCATACAGTGAACTTTTATCCCGGAAAACAAATTCACGCGGGCGAAGCCGCGAGCAAAAGCTAGTTTTCATATAAAATGGGCGTACGTGATCACTAATAATCAATCTGTTTTATTACTGTATACCGAGTCCCATAGCATAAACTTTTTAGCTATGTTAGAGCCTTTTTGCTGCATTATGGACGCTCTACCCACACACATGTAATTTTGGGCACAAAATGGAATAATGATTGTAATGTACCATCTTCGGTGCTATTTATAAAATAAATATAGCTAAGCTGCGGCGAAGCCTACGTTGGCGTGATTGAAAATGTGGTCCACAATTCGTAAGCGTGGGTCCACGAAATCTGGTTTTGTGATCGTTTATCGGTGGTGGTAAACATTAACGACGTTTGACCCTTCTACTGTATAAAAAAATCCAATTCAAATTGAATTCGTATATTAGAGTTCCTCACGATACAATATATCGCGAATTCGGCTTGCACTTGGCCAGTCGTATGTTCTTTATGTCAATTGAAGCTTAAACTGTGCAAGTAATACTATCTTTACGATACGTAATCATTGAACATTGACATTATCTCTTTCCGCGATATGGAGAGCCATCTGTTACTCAATCAATTAAAATATCTATATGGGTTAAATTCATTACACTTATAACATTATTAATAACTAACATATGTAATGCTGGCACCACATTTGGCGTATTTGGGCTAATATTTGTGATATTAAGACAATCCAACATCAACTTAGTATATAAATAATACAGTTGATATTACTTTGATGATGCAAAGATTTTGACAAATACGCCAAATGTGGTCTCTGCATTAAATTATAGTGCCAATACTTAGGATCCTTCAACCGGAGCGTGAAGAAGCAATTATGCAGGCCGGCATGACTGTGCCGACCGTCCAGGGTTGCTTGTGTCTTTTGCCGGTCGGCATTTTCTTTAGACTTCACTTCGCTTAACATCAGGTGCACTGAAGCGCCTTGGCCGAGCTCCGATAAAAAAAATGTTTTGTTCCAGAGCCAGTAGTGAAAGTACCAAATCAAGATGCCAACTTGATGCCGCAGTTTCTGCCGGATCCGCGCCACGGTTTCCTGTACACTTACGGGCCGCGCGGCGACCAGCAGATGCTGAAGAAGCTACCATTCACGATACCAGAGCTGGTGGCGAACGCGCCGTGCCGGTCGACTGATGGCATCTTGTATACTGGCAAGAAGAGCGACACTTGGTTCATGTTAGATCCGCTTACGGGGTCCAGGGAGCATGTTTCAGGTATGTAATGGCTGGTGTCGACTAGGCTAGGTCAGATTGCGTCGTATTTATTTTAATATATAATTGCGTCTATTAGTAATGTGTCGTAGTGCGCTGTGCTGAATTACTCATGCATAAGGAAAAAATGCGATTCGATTCGACGCGCTTCGACTCTGCTCTAGTCGACGACTTAAAACGTTATTCTTCCAGCAACGTTTGTGTACATTTTCTAAGCTTCAAGAACAAACTAATCCTCAGCAATAGATGTGTATTTTCTATAATGGAAAGACGAGCAAATTTTAGCGACTACGATGCCTCATAAACAAAAATATAGATGATACCTAAATGCGCCCTTGAATCGCTACAACCTGCCCTGGATAGCCCAACATAGTCACATTATTATATTTTTTATAAATAATGGCACGTTGTCTAAAAAGGGTCGGCATACCTGCAACAGACCTATGAGATTGATCGATGCGAATTTAATCACACGATTAAAATTCTCATACAATTTAATGACCGTGTGGAAATTAATTAGGGACGTTCAATGTGATACGATTCTTATGATTGTTAATAAGGTCGCAGCGGTTTATAATGCACTGTTGTCAAAGATAAATTAGTTGGCGATAGTAATACGAATGATAGTAAATAATAAATAAACCATAATCTATACTAATATATAAAGCTAGAGAGTTTGTGTGAGAACGCTTTAATTTCAGGAACTACTAAACCGATTTGATTTTTTTTTACTTATAGGAAGTTAAATTAATACTTCGTGTCATATACTTTTTATCCCGAGAAATCTTTTCACGATCGGAGCTGCAGGCGAAATCATAAAATGTAATTAGTTTTTATTTCGTTTAAATTATTTCATTAGTATCGATACCATAGACATTGGTTTTTGTAGGCGATTGCGAAAATCGAGAAACTCCTTTCGGGCTTCGTTTCGTTTAAATTTTTACTACAAGCGGCCTTCGTTTCACTTAGAAAGTAAATAAATTTTTATGAGTATTTTAAATAAAACAATACTTATCTAATGCAATAATTGAACTTGAGAGCATTGACAACTGTAGATAAATTATATCTATGTACACTGCTATATCGAGCTTAAGGGTTTTAGTTCTTTTTATTCAGATAGTAAAGTCTGCAACTTTAAAATTATTCTAATTGGTTTTAATAACGGAAAACTTCAATATAAACACAAGCCATGTTTAATTTGATTATTTTTATTCGTCAGAAAGTCTCAGGCGGTAAAGGCAGAAAAAGAGAAAGAGATAAAAAAGTTTATTGTTGGAACAAAAAAAAAAAACACAAAATAACATAAGCAATCACTGCACAAAAAATGAGCCTCCCATTCAGCTATATACTGCAATACAACCCATGTAATATAGCGGTAGATTGCCATAATAAGTGAAAATCTCCCAAACATTCCAAACGTATCTCAACAATAATTTCTCGCAACTCACATTTGTGTTTAGGCTTCGACAAGGCGAAAATTTTCAACAATGCAGACACATGCGACGACAAGAAGCGTGGCGTGTACGTCGCGCGCACTGAGTACAACATCCTCATGCATGATTCGAAGAATGTCAACCATAAGTGGAATGTCACCTTCTTTGACTACACCTCGCACGCTATGGGCAAGGAGATGCTCAATGATTATGGTAAGTGGTAAATTATGTTGTGGGACTGATGTTAGTATTGCAAAGTGTCCGTTTGTCTATTCCATTGCTTTTCAAAGTGGGGGGCGCGTCCCAAAAGGCGTGACAATATGTAAAGGGGGTTAATGTAGATTTTGTCAATCCCCATCCCCCGGGAACAGTATTTTTTTCTGGATGAAAGGTGCCATATCTCTTGATAAACTGACAATATATATGCAAAAATAGTATGATCATCGGTTTAAGTAATAAGGGTGCGATCCGTTTTCCTTTTCTTTGCATTGAAAAGAAGGGCGTAAGCATTTCTATTGCAGGCAGGAGGGTGGCGTGACAAAAAATACTTTGGGAACCTCTGGTCTTGATTTACCCTTTTGAAGATAAATGTTATGATATATGAAATCATGCGATAGCAAAAGCCTGAAACAATCTATCCTTGTTTGAAAAATAATCATGCTTTCAAGGCATCTAGTCTTTTATGTCGTGCATAATCTCATACTTTGTTAGGCTCTCACTGAATATCGATTAGAAGTTAATAATATTTAGTCCATATTATTTTCCTGTCTTACCGGGCACCGGTCTGATTTTAATGTGGTAATTAATACCTTGAAAAAGAATTCATTACTAAGAAAACAATAAACCGCCGTATTTTGTACCAATCAATAAATACCTACGCCATTTTGCGTGTGATTTAAATACTTTTTCGGGTTAGACGATAACAGTTTTTACATCTATTTTGTAAATTGAGAAATCATGCGGGCACATAACATGTGAATTAGAAATTTAACCATCTACAATAATTTATCGAACATTGAACCGCGTTTCACAGTAATGACATTTTATCACGTGTTATGTCACGCTGTGTTATACCATATCCGTTGTGTAATTGTTTTTAAAATTAACAAATTTATTTGCTATTGATATGGAGACGATTTATATGTACTGTTTAATTGACTGCGCTTGCGCATTCATTTATAAAAACGGCAATGACTTAAAAGGAAAATATGTTGGAAGTTATTTGAATTATGCAATTTGAATGACGAAATTTAAATTCAAGGTTAAAAGTTAGGTCAAGTATTAAGTGGATGCTCCTGCGATGCTATTTATGTTACAAATTAATCCCAAAATGTTTATTTGATATAAAAGGAATGTGGGTCAAAAATTCTTTAAATAATTTATTGACATAGTAGACTAATAACTAATTAATAACTAATTTACGTAAAGAATGCCTAGTTCTATGTTAGATAGATTTATGGTGTTCCTGTATTAGCATATGCCATTTCCACCCTTATGCCTAATGGTGGTATTAATAATTATGTTAACATTAATGACCTTTATTGACTTTCCGGTACATTACAATTTAACTATAATTGCCGTATAAATGTTGACTACACGCTCTATCGGAGAGGAAAATGCTAAAAATAGTATGCTAATATTACTGTAGTGCAACTATATGTAGATAGTGATCAGGCATTGATCGTTGAACGTTAGCGATGTCTGATAACTGCTGAAGCTATTATATATGGATGTATTCTCTTTTTCAACTCCCTATGAATTTTTTTTTTTTTGTTGCACTCTAGTGTTACTGCTAGTAGGCCGATTTTGACAAATGTGGTGTCATTCGATTTTCTTTATTCAAATATAGACTATAAGCAATTTTAATGATGGAGATTACATAAAATATGTATTTATTTATTAAATAACACACCAGTGACACATGCATTTAAAAAACACAAATAATGATACAAATTCTGATACACATGACTATTAAAGGTATGCACAGCATTCTCACATAAATAACACCTAGATAAAATTACAATGTAAAATAAAACCAGAAAATACTATAACAAGCATAACAGAGTTTCGTTTTGGGAATTAAATAGAATAAAATATGACGAAGATGTGTGTTGAAAGTTTGGTTAATGACGACATGATTTATTAATGACGTCACACTGCAATAGTCAGTAGCAAATGGTAGACTAACTGGACTATATCTGGATTCTACTCCGCTGCAGGGAATGGTGGGGTCACTGCTAAGTCCGTAAAAAACTTCGGCCACTCTACAGGCAGTGATAAGTATTCCATGACGTAATGAAGAACTTTAACCTTTTTGTCTGACAGACATTTAAAATCTTATAAAGATTAAATGCTATGCTAAATACGACATTTGCTGTACAGACATAATGACATTTTAAATTAAAACCGACCAATCTAGCCCAACTTTTTTTTCTGGCACTACGTTTGTTAGCCTGGCAAGGATCAGCTTATACAAACATACTGGACTTTTGGGTGAAGGTTGTATGTGCTAGCAACCCTAGCTCATTTTTTTTATTGCCTTAGTAAGCAAACGAGCGAGCGGTCCGCCTGGTGTTAAGCAGCATCCGCCGTCGATGGACTAATGCAATGCAACAGCCAAGCCGTTACCAAATAGGCTAATAATGAAAAAAAAAAAAATCTGCCTTGCGCCTACATATCGAATGGTCGCATCATGTCGTTCGACCGTAAGACCTGCGACCTCGTCTGGTCGCATAACTTGACGTTAGAATCTAACAACTTCTACCCGCATACACCAATATATTGATTGTAATTTTTTGGAGTCTTACCTAAATAAAATAAAATAAAAAAGCCCTTATAATACTTTTCTCCAGGCGTCATCCACTTCACATCGACATCGAATGGTCGCATTATGTCGTTCGACCGTAAACACCGGCGACCTCGTCTGGTCGCATAACTTGACATTAGAATCTAACAAATTCTACCCGCATAGACCAACATATTGATTGCAATCTCTTGGAGTCTAAGTTAAATAAAAAAGCCCTATAATTCTTTTCTCTAGGCGTCATCCACTTCACATCGACATCGAATGGTCGCATTATGTCGTTCGACCGTAAGACCGGCGATCTCGTCTGGTCGCATAACTTCGAGACGCCCGTGGTAGCGGCCTATCTGCTTGACAGGGACGGCCTGATCTCAGTGCCATTCAACTCTATAGGCGATGATACCTTGGATCATATAATGGAGGATGCAACTACGCTGAGTAATGGACAGGGAATCAAGAATTCCAATATAGAGTTGTAGTGAGTATATAAGTTTATAAATTGATACGAGTACTTGTTGGTAGAGTTTTGCTCTGCTATCTCAGTAGTCCGTTCTATTCTAACGCTTTTTGCAAACCTGTTTTTAAGTAAATTTTAGGTTAGTATATAAAAAATATAGATTAATATATTTTGTACATAATAATTAAAATAATAAATACTTTAGATTTCTTATTTTTTTTTTATTCATGTGTATTTGTGTCCGATGTGGCGATAGGCTCGCTCCTATCATATTATGGGGCGAAAACACTCGGCGAAAAGTAAGTGCCATGGTTGCACCTCTGCTCACCCCTTCGGGGATAAAGACGGGATATATTTGTTTTTTAATGTGTATTTATATTTCCAGTCCAACATTGTACGTGGGGGAACACAACCATGGCCTCTATGCTCTATCATCGCTAGTAGACAAAAATACAATAACAATATCGACTGGGCACACGCATCCTTTACTGATCGAAGGGCCGACCACCGAACCGCACGCCGAATCGAACTACGAACCGTACAAGAACGTTCATTACAAACTGAATGATTTGAATCTACACGTAGCTGCACCATACCTTCTACTAGGACATTATAAAGTTCCAGAGCTTACTACGTCATGGGTACCGCATTTACCTAACAATGTATTGAACGTAAGAGAATCGATCAGTTCCATAAAATTAATTAACGGTCAAGTCCATTCAGAGACTGAGAAAGACGTCGAAAATGAAACGAATTTGAAGTCGAATTCGGTTAGTGTGTCAGTCCAGACTGAAGAGTTGTTTGAAGGTTTTAACTTCAGGCCGGACTTGTGGTATAAACAGGGTTATCTATGGGTGCACCAGCAAGAGAATAAAGTGTTGAAATTGGCTCTGATAATTTTGGTCGGATTGGTGATCACCATGTTCTGGTATTTGAGGTTGCAGGTATGTTGTCATGGTTTATTTTAATTTAGTACATTATAATCAATTGTTATGTCCTCATTAGTCTAATGCCATGGACATAGATTTTTTAAACAACAAATTGTTGGCTCCTTAGTAAACTATCGTAATAGAAAAAATGCGATTTTCACGTTTTTAGCGTTTCATTAAAAAAAAAATTAAGTTTTTTTCAATGGGCTTGGTAGTAAATAGTACGTAGAAAACGAAATGCTAAAGAAGTGAACTAGCATTTTTTCAAATATGATAATTTTCTTAGCCATCGAAACGTATGAATTTCACCCAGTAGTGAATTATAAATATTGCTGTCTTTATAGTCTTTTGGCCGTAATGTGATTATACGTGGGCTGAATACGCGAAAGTCTTGAGTTTGATCTAAATGCGACTAACTAAGATATGGTCTCAAACATTTTGCACAATATTAAAAAACCTCGTGCATTACAAACATGTGTTTCGTTAATCATTAACCAAATAACAAATATATCTATACAAATACACAATGTTTTTTACACCTGTGTCCACATGAACATATGGTTTTGAGCAGGTATCGTGCGTGGAGTTTACAACATTTGGCACAGACAAGCGAGCAAACAAAATTCTATATTAGATTGGGAAATTGTACCAATTTTAACTGATGTTTAAATTGTGTTTTTATTTATTTTCCAATTTCAATTAAAAAAATTTATAGTAATTGATATTAGGGATATAAAAAAATAGCCTGTATTTTTTACAATTTTTGTTTTTCTTTCAATACGTTGATAATAAGAGAGGTAGAGTAGGTAAGATAAAATAGAGGTTTAATTTTTTTTTGTTTCTGCATGTGCAACACGGAATGGTACTACTCAACCGTGAGTTGCGCATACTATGCACTTCCATAATCTGTAACACGTGATATAAAACTGACTTATTTTTTGTAATGAATGAAATTATAAGACCTGGGATAAAATTGAGTAACCATCTAACTGAATGTAGATTACAGTGTTAAGGGACATATAACTATATGTAACAGTTAACTTTGACTGCTCTTTCAAAAGGATTTGTGTAGGGTAACAGAAGAGCGTACCGTGATTAATGATGATTATATAAGGAACTATACAGCATTTCACACAACAACCAATTCCAATAAATATTCTAGACTTATTTACATAATAAAATTTTCATATTTACGTACGGAACATTTGTTTTGAATATGATCAATAACATAGTAAGTAGTTATACAAAACACTTATTGTGTTGTCTGAATGGCATTTGTGTCGTATCAAAGGCATCGTGAACTTTCAACATATTGCGTGTAAGGCGTACCACTAATCTGGACACATTTAGTTGCGCATACTTATTTATTTATTTATTTGTAATACGGTTCACCAACAGCACTACATATTACGCGATACTGTGGTCGGACAGTATAATAATATCAGCCCTGTATACTGTCCCACTGCTGGGCACGGGCGTCCTCTACTAGTGAGTGGGAATAGACCATAGTCCACCACACTGGCCTAGTGGGGGTTGGTAGACTTAACACACTCTCGAAAATTCCTAATAGAGAATTTCTCAGGTGTGCAGGCTTACTCACAATGTTTTCCTTCACCGTTAAAGCAAGCGATAATTCACAAAGAATACACACATAATTTTTTAGAAAAGTCAGAGGTGTGTGCCCTTGGTATTTGAACCTGCGCACATTCGTCTCGGCAGTCCTTTCCACAACCAACTAGGCTATCGTCGCTTTTTCGAACAGTAGTAGTGTATTATTGATATGTTCCAAATTAAAACGTATTATGGAATTTTAATGAGATACATTTTTTTCCCAAGGAAATGGCTTTTTATAGAACATTTTAAAACCTAACGGATATTTGCGAGAAAGTTATATATTATCAATTAATAGTATTGCGCGATAATTTAAAGCGAGCGATTTTCTCCATGGTGATGGAATGAACAAGAAACCAAAGCCTGTGTAAAAAAACAGTGTTATCAAGTACTTAATTTCAAATTAGTATAAAAACCAAATATTAATTAATTCACAGTTCCCATATTCCGTGTTAGTTAAATAATTAGTTGTTGGTGGTAGGATATATTTTATATCCGCCCCTATACAGGGTGTTATAACCGCCATAATAGCCCACGTAAGTGTGCCGAGTTCCGGGATCAGCCTTTTTTTTTTAACACGAGGAAATCCGTTTACAGATTTCTGCCGGACTCGCCGGTATAAACCGTCCTATCGACTAAAACCCCGCCATTCGACTCTCACTCCCTAATTTCGGTGGTCGCGGGGTGCGCAAGTGCATGCAACCGCAACCTTCGCAGGATTCGGCTCTCCTGGGATCAGCCTGTGTATATTCGTTTCCAACAGGCCGGCATAATTGTATGTAGGGGTAATCATCTCCCGTTCGTTGATATTCTATTCGACCTGACTCCACTTACTATCAGGTGCCCGTATAAAAAACAATACTTCTGCTATATTCTGTGGATAGCTAAATGTCGCTCCGTTTGCGCCGCGCCTAAACGGCATGAAATTGAAGTAAACATGTGACCTATTGTAAATTAATTGTGCTATTTCAACAATGTTTATGGTAATTAGTATTTGAATAGCTGTTTTATTTGCAAATAGTGTAGCGAAGGGCATTCCTTACGCATAGTTGGATTGCTAATAGTAGGCTAATAGGAGAATAGGTCACATTGGGTGGTTGTCGCCGCAATAACATCTGCCTATAATAATAAAACAGGTTAGGGTGTCTGTTTTTTTATAGTTATTTTACTAGACTTGTAAAACAATAAAGTTTCATACAATTAAATTATCAGTGTAATTTTGGTATAAAATAATTTTGACAATCTAACAAAGGGGTTACTAAGAAAGATATATTTTTTATGTTCAGTTGTTCCTTCCCTGTATTTAGCACATTAAAAGAACATCGTTTGTAGGCATGACTCTTTACATTCATTAATGAATGATTGTTTAAATATTCTTTCCTTGGAAATATTAAGTATATGATAATACAAGGATGGATAACGGGATCGAACAGGAAAAACATATTTAGAATAAAATTGCTAAGACAGCATGCTCAGGCGCATTGCTATTTTATTTGAAAAAAAAAAATTGATTGTATATAAATATCGTATGTGAACAAAATAATAATTATGTAACATACAATTTTCGATGTATAAATCAAGTTACTAGTTTGTCGGATGAATGCGATTTATGACTATCGTGAAGGAAAATTTAATTATGGAATGCAACGCAAGCATATACGTTGTAAATGATTCATATATTTGAGGTATAAAGTCACCAATATTTTTAAATAGTACCTACTATATTCTACTATTTATTTATTTTTATAAGGGCAAGGGAAAGTGACTCCACTGTATATGATTGTAACTGGAGTGGGGACGAATAGAATGTCGACTGACGACATGATTACCCCTCGACAGTCGACATAATTATGCCGGCCTGTTGGACACGGAGATACACAGGCTGATCCCTGAACGCGACACGCTTACGTGGGCCACTATGTCGGGTTTTAACACCTTGTGTACGGTGGTAGCTATTCGGGCGGACATAAAATATATCCTATATCCAGCATATATTTATGTACATGTTGGATATACATAAACATATCTTTTTATATGTTTATTTTTTCTATAATTGTTTTGGTGTGTTAAATATCCGCGTTTGTAACATAATATACTCGGTAAAAAATCCTTCTAGCGGGTTATATAGAACATACGCAATTGGTAGGCAAGATGGGATAACAATCAAACAAATTCTAACACACTAATCAATACTCTTATCTTCTTCTTCTTCTGCTTGGCGAGTATCCTGGCCTAGGTGCCAGGGTCCGCCTTCCTACTACTATCTATCCATTTCGCCCGATCTTTTGCATCCCGCTCAGTGAGATAATACTTTTATAATTTTATAAATATTATTATTTTTATATTTATACTAATTATTTCAGGCCCGTGAGTTCCAACAGCTGTCGCAAGGCGGTTCCAGAGGGTCTAACGTGTCTACGTCATCTCACGGCGAGGTCACGGGCCAGTTGGAGGAAATAGGCGATGGCGAAGTGCGCATTGGCAAGATATCATTCCACACGGATCAAGTGCTCGGGAAAGGGTGTGAAGGCACTTTTGTTTATAGGTAATAATTATAATTCAGTAATGTAACTTATGGCCGTTTTCGATGAACGATCTCAATCTTAATCTTCGACCCGATTCCAAGAATAAACTAATCAAAGAAAATTATTTATAAACATGTCAAAAAACCTTGTTCCAATTGGTCCATTATCGCGATGGATCGGAAGGCGATTGGGGATTGTTTTTAAAAACGGCAGATTAACTGCGGAGAAAAATATATCTTGACTTTTAGTGCGTGATGCGTGCGTAAAGTTTGCGTGCTCGACCGCATGTATGACATGCCATGTGTGCAAACAACAGGCAATATGCATAAGAAAATAAAGCCCCAACGATGAATAGTCCATTGTTATGATGCCTCAGTCAAAGTATAATCTTGACCACTATGGATGAAATAGGCAACATTGAACCTGCATCATACATACGCAATATATATGAAACATTATTTTCATATTTTCAGAGGTACTTTCGATAAGCGTGCTGTGGCTGTGAAACGATTGTTGCCCGAATGTTTTACGTTCGCGGACCGCGAGGTGGCGCTGTTGCGTGAATCAGATGCGCACGCGCACGTCGTGCGGTACTATTGTACCGAGAGGGATAAACAGTTTAGGTAAGTCGGTTTATTTGATTTTTTTTTGTTTATTCACCTAATAAGAAGTACATTATAAGTTATACAGTAACGCTTTATTTATATTAAAAATAGTTAAATTGTTTCCAGATATATAGCTTTAGAATTATGTTCTGCAACATTGCAAGATTATGTAGAGAAGAAACTGAACTTCGAGTGCAAGATAGATGCAATAGAAGTCTTGAGACAGGCGACTTTGGGCCTGTCGCATTTACATTCCATGGATATAGGTAATATTCCTTTGAAACAATTAACTTATTGTATACTACTTAATTTGAGGTATTCCATTAAGTAGTGATCAAAGTAGGCACGGTCAAAAACTAATCTTGACCGACATCGATATATCGCAGGTCGACATAATTCTGACAACCATCGGAAAACCTTTATTTGGCCTACCTTGTATTTAAATTGTAAGGTACTTATTGTTTTGCGTGATCATTTCCCGATGGCGTAAAAAAAACTGTTAAAAATAGCCTTTATAATCGGCATTAACCTAAATTAATCTCTATTTCCAGTACATAGAGATATAAAACCGCATAACGTGTTGTTGTCGATGCCGTCGGGCGCCGGTGAGGTGCGAGCCATGATATCCGACTTCGGCCTGTCCAAGAAGCTAAACATAGGACGCGTCAGCTTCTCGCGAAGGTCCGGAGTCACCGGCACTGATGGATGGATCGCACCTGAAATGATCAACGGCGAACGGACGGTGAGATTTCTTTTTGTATATCACTACATAGTATAAAACAAAGTCGCTTTCTCTGTCCCTATGTCCCTTTGTATGCTTAAATCTTTAAAACTACGCAACGGATTTTGATGCGGTTTTTTTAATAGATAGAGTGATTCAAGAGGAAGGTTTATATGTATAATAATAACATCCATTAAATAGTCAGCATTGCACCCGTGCGAAGTCGGGGCGCGTCGCTAGTATAAAATAAAATAATATGTTTTATTTATCTCATAGGCGAACATAGTTGCACTTATGATAAGTCAAGGTACATGGGAATATTTAATTACAACTTAATTAAATTAGCTTATATAAATAAAGACAATTTATATTGGTAATAAAATATGAAAAATATAGTAAACCTAAATCCTTAAATATATAATATTTTTTTCTATAGGGTACGGTCTAGTATTTTGTTTAATGTTAAGTGGCTATCAATGCTTCATGGACGTAGTTCAGAGTAAAGTCCAACTGCAACCTCATCATGTATCTTACTAAAAAAATTGAAAGTTTGTGAACATGTTTGTCAGAAGTGAACGCAGAAACGGCTAAACGGATTTGGATGAAATCTCGCAAACGGATGAACATAACCTGGATTAAAACATAGACCTTACCATACATTATAACACAAACTGTTAATGTCAACATATTATAATGACGAAATGTACAGTCAGACACAAAAGTAACTGATTATATTCTAAACTTCTAATTGTCTTTGAACTTTTGTGTCCGCATCAACTATAGTTTTTTTCTTCACCTTTATAAACTTCATATAAAAAATCATATTTCGATTAAAGTTAGTGTGAAAAAGCTACTTTTGTTTCTTACTGTACATAAAACCCTTTATACTTGCAGACAACCTCGGTGGACATATTCTCCTTGGGCTGCGTGTTCTACTACGTGTTGTCACGCGGACAGCATCCCTTCGGAGACGTGCTGCGGCGCCAAGCCAACATACTCACCGGGGACTACTCGTTAGATCAGTTAGAGTGAGTTTACCAAGCTTACTTTATTTTACTAACTGTTTTTACCAACAAAATTAAGGTCATTAAGTTCGTAGGCAAGGTTCGTAAATGATTTCGAAAAATTAACAGATGTCACAGTATATAAATGATATTCTTTTTTTACTTTTTAATTTATTGTTTTTTTTTACGTGGTACAAATTGTACAACCTGTATAAAATGTAGTGTGGTACAAATGGTACATTGTACACCCTGTATAATGTTCAGGTTTTCTTTAATTTTGTAAACTATATTGTATTCAGTATATCTGTTATAAAAAGCGGCGATAGCTTAGTTGGGAGTGGAACGGACTGCCAAGACGAATGTCCGCAGGTTCAAATCAGAAGGCCACACACCTCTGATTTTTCTAAAATCATGTGTGTATTCTTTGTGAATTTATCGTTCGCTTTAATGGTGAAGGAAAACATCGTGAGGAAACCTGCATATCTGAGAAGTTCTCTATAGGAATTTCGAAGGTGTGTGAAGTCTACCAATCCGCACTAGGCCAGCGTGGTGGACTAAGGCCTAATCCCTCTCAGTAGTAGAGGAGGCCCGTGCTCAGCAGTGGGCAAGTATATAATACAGGGCTGATATTATATCTGTTGTTTCAGCAAAGTGATGCCCGAAGAAGAAATGTTGGTGGCCAAGATCTTGATCCGCGCAATGATATCGTCCAAGCCCAACGCGCGGCCGCCGTGCGAGACAATACTCAAGTACCCTTTGTTTTGGGACAAGCAGAGCATACTTAATTTCTTGCAGGTATGACGATCTTCCACCACGGTATCCCCTGCCTCTCGTAAAAGGCGACTAATAGGGGCCATCGGGGGGTCGCCGGCGGGCAGCAGGAGGCTGTCTACCGCTGGTGTAGGTTGTGCATGCTTAGCACATTGTGGTGACCCCCGGGATGGACGGCAGTGTGTAGTTGGCCTCATACTGCCGTAGACGCTGAGGGCGTCCTTCGGTGCGCGGGGGCTTCTGAGCCCCCCACCCATAGGAGACGGGCCGCAAGGCGGCACCGCGCAGGGGCGGCTGGGGACGAGGACTTAGACTAATCCGTCAGAGGAAGCCCGCAGCCGTTCCTAATGCGCCGAAGAGGGCCACCGCGGAGTTTAGCTGGTAGGCCGTGCGTAGGTTAGTTGTACATAGGGACTCGGCCCGGCGGCCACCCGAAGGTCGTCATCAAATCCGGGCGGCTCAACGCCGGGCCGTAAGGCACGGTTACCCCAGCATAACTGCTCAGTCACCCCCCACGAAGGCTGGGCGGTAGTAATAAGGGACTTTCTCCGCGAAACCAAAAAAAAAAAAAAAGTATGACGATCTTCATATTATCGGCTTTTTATTTAATGTGACGATATAATATAATCGGGCTTATTGCGAGCAGTGTGACTTCATGCGCGATGACCCGTGATAAGTTGAGATGATTATGGTTCAATAATATTATATAAACTATAGTTATAAGAAGACTATATGCTTTTTTTTTATTTTATACGCGGAATGACTGATACTTACAGAAGGTCGAGGTCAAATGCCTTTGAGTGCGCGTAACTACATTATTATCGTATTCGTAATGTTAGGTTCACATAGCTCCAATCATACCCGGGCTGAGCTGCCCTACGGACTGTGGTATGTTGTGTAGTGTCGGGTGACGCGTCGTCTCTGTTCGCAGTCGGTAAGGTGAAAGAAGATGCGCACGGGCAGGCGTGTAGTGGAGACAGACGGATGGCCAGCCATGCCTGTTACGCATGCTTCGTTTTACTAATTTATTTGACAGACGCCAGAATAAGTAGTACTCGTCGTGGAAGCAACTAAATGTTTTATTTTATCTATAGACTAGCTTTTGCCCGCGGCTCCGCCCGCGTTATAAAGTTTTTCAGGCTAAAGTTTTCCGTTATAAAAGTAGTAGTTTCCCGGGAGCCTATGTTCTTCCCAGGGTCTCAAAGTGTCTCCATACCAAATTTCATCTTAATACGTTGGGTAGTTTTTGAGTTTAACACGTTCAGACAGACAGATGCAGCGGGGGACTTTGTTTTATAAAATATTTTTTAGAACTTTTAAAGTGGAACAATCCCGTCATACATCATTGTTGCATAACTTTAACCGTTTACGCAGCGCAGGCAACGGAAGCTCTCAAAACTTATAATTTTCCCCGTTTTTGCAACATGTTTCATTACTGCTCCGCTCCTATTGGTCATAGCGTGATGATATATAGCCTATAGCACTCCACGAACAAAGAGCTATCTAACGCAAAAATATTTTTTCAGTTTGGACCGGTAGTTCCTGAGATTAGCGCGTTCAAACAAACAAACAAACTCTTCAGCTTTATATAATAGTATGGATTCTGCCTATGTGCATGTTCAGTTATACTGTGTCGTCGCAGGACGTGAGCGACCAGGTGGAGAGCAGTGCGTCGGGCTCGGCGGCGGCGCGGCACCCGGTGGAGCGCGGCGCGCGGCGCGTGGTGCGCGGCGACTGGCGCGCGCGCGTGTGCGGCGCCGTGGCCGCCGACCTGCGCGCGCGCCGCTCCTACCGCGGCGACCGCGCCGCGCATCTGCTGCGCGCCATACGGAACAAGGTGCACACCACACACCACACACCATATACGCTCTGTAGCTTACACGACTAATGTTGCATTATAGGGGAGTACAAGGTACACACCACGCACCATACATGTTCTATGGATTACGTGACAAATGTTGCAATATTAAACCGTTTGAAAAGGATAAATAAGATACGTTCCCACATACCAAGATATATAGACTGAGGATATAATACCTAACATAGTGAAGATGCGCACTAATGTTTAATCCAACGGCAGAAATGCGTATGCTCATTTCATCTTACATTACTAAGACCAGAATTGCCTACTATAAAAATTTAGTTAATTTAAACGTGAACATTATTTTCACAGAAACACCACTATCGAGAACTCGAACAAGAAGTGCAAGACAGTCTCGGCAAATTGCCAGACGGTTTCGTGTCGTACTGGTTGCGAAGGTTCCCGCTCCTGCTGCCACACGTGTGGTTGCAGATGCAGCAATACCGACACGAGGACATTCTGCAACTGTACTACCCCCACTCGTTCACCTTCCGAAGGGAAGACGTCGCCGAGTTGAACGACGATGATTATGAAGAAATACCTCCGGAGATGTGCGATCCGGAGAAGAACGAACTGTTCGTCAAGAGCAAAGTGTATGTCGACGAAACTATATTAAGGACTAGGAGAGAAGATAAAGGATCCCCTAAGGCATCTCCAAGGGGATCCCCGAGGAAGTTTGCGGATTGGAGGAGTGAAGCGCAGGAGTTGAGGATGCGGCAAGATGACGTCAGACTGCGGGACCGGCATTACTACAAGAAAAAAGAAAAGAAAAGAGAAGAAATGCCAGTATGGACATTACCTCCCCAGTGAATAGTGTGCCAAGGTACTGAAAATAGAGTGGATGTTCTTTATTTGCGCTATCGGCAGGATAGGCGGGAATTGAGATTATGAGGGAATTTTAGAGAGGTTGAGGTAAAAATTTTCAATTGCCTCGGACCATTGGTAGGTCATTATCGATTATGAATGATCTTGTAAAGTGGGTAAGTGTAATATTGATGTAAATAATACCATTCTGGGTGGTTTTTGATGTTTTTATCAAGCCATGGATATATACAAGGAAAGAAAAGTATATGGATGTATATATTTAGCACAAATTATAAAAATACAAAGTATTTTTAATAGGATTTTTGTGACTTCATCAATTATAATGTGTTTATTCCAAACATATTTTCCTTTATTATGCTTGTGTTAGGTTTGCTGTCTTGTCCGTCCATGTTTATTTATATTTCAAACTACATGACCAGTGATGATATCTTCGATACTCAAGTAAACATATAGTCGATAAAATTATTAATTATCGATACTTTTAGAAAAAAATGATTTAATGAAGTTCATTTCCATTTCTTTGGTTATACTTGTAGCTGGTTATCGCCCGTCGATTATTTTATTCATGCTTCAATGAGCGGCATATTAAATTTTAAGAATCCGAATTATGTTCGACGTGGAACTGATAATGTACATAGTACAGTCGGCAAGAAAAATAGATGAACAAATTAAATTTTTTAAATCGTTTTAAATTTTTTTTCTTCATATCTACAGTAAATTTTTCTTCAATAAAATAATCTTAAAAGAGTTAACTTTATTTTATAATAAAAAAGAAAATATCGATTGAAATTAACGTGTAAAAGTCTTTTGAAGTTTTGAAGTCGGTCAGCTGTTTTTGTGGCGTACTGTATGCTCGATTTTATTAAGCTCTTTGTTTTGCTAATCAACAAAAATATAGAAATATAATTATAGAGTAAATATACGTAGAGATTAATTAGTATGAGGCTGTGGTTTTATACAGAATAAAGTCGATAGAAAACTTTACAAAAAGTAGTGTAATCACTACCATTGCCTTTAAAGTCAGTAAAAATGTTAAAGGGAAGATATAAATCGACACTATGGTCGTATCGTAATAATCATAATAAATATAGGATGTAAATAATATAGTAATGAAGAGGAAAAACTGGCAGAAATTTAAAAAATACCAAAAAATCTATTTTATCGATAAAAAAAAATTTAAATACACATTTTATTGATGTGTTAGATAATGAGAAAATGTGTCAGATTCATAGGGGCATGTATTTGTTTACTTTTTTTTTACTCTTGCTTAAGGATTTGTTATTAAGAATTTTATTATTTATTTATGGAGATTATAACATGAAAGAAGAATTGCTTATTAAAGATTTTATTAAAAACTATTCGAGTTTAGGAATACAAGTTTTGAGTGGACAATTAAAAAAAAAATGCATTTATTTATAAAAAAATATATTTAAAACACCCTATCTATTTTTAGTCCCTCTGGTCTCTGAATATGAGTGTAGCACAAATTGTTGAAATAATGTTACAAGTATATTTAAGTTAAATGTAAGTAAAATACTAAAAAAATACATTTTGTTAACACAGTTAAGTTTGGGACCAATTTCAAAATTGTTTGATTAAAATATTGTAGAAAAAAATAGCCATATTTTTATTACTTGTATTAATGGCCACAGACAAATGTAATGTTATTTTTTCCGCAGGAATTCATGTTTTATAATTTTTACTTTATTGTTATAAAAGCTTTTTAATGACTGTCAAGAAAAAAAAATAACAAGAAATGTGTGGGTTATAATTGTGGAATTATTACGTAATATTTTAATATTGAAAATTGGAGAAATTGAACGAGATTTAAAATTTTACGACGTATTATTATGTTAGAAAATGGTTTCGTTTAGTTCTCAGCAATATTTGATTTGCATAAGAAATTGAAATATTAAATACTAGATGATATTAAATTTATAAATAATGTAATATCAATAGGCATTTCATAACAGTTTCACTAATGGATTTTTCATGTCTATATCAATTAATGAATAAAAAATCGCCTGTATTTACGTATACTATTTACAGGTGAGGTAGAATGTTGAAATAGGTATGAAATTTTACAATTTGCAAAAAATATGGATGAAAATACAAAAGTTGTCTAACTGTGCCTTCACTGAATACTCTAGGCCTCATGTTTTATAAATATTCATTATAATTTAGAAGATCCAAACCCTTTACCCTAGCGCCCAATTTTAAAACATTTTTTCAAATGCAAGTTGGTCAACAGATTCAATGCTCAGAATGTCAGTACTTTGGCCTATCGCAAATCCTGTATCACATAGTTAAGTTAATGAATTTTGCAATATTACTTTTTTAATAATTTTATTTGACTATTTTATGAAAAAAAAAATCCATATTTTTTTAAACTATAATCTTATGTGACTTTTAGTTTATTACAACGTCTGTATAAAAATTTATGTTCATAAAGTTACTAAATAAATAAGATGAACACAGGTCAAAATTGGGCTTACTTTTGTATTTTCACCCATATAAGTGTAGATTGAGTCACTAACACGAGAGTCTACGCGGAAGTTCGTCTCATGCAAATCATATGAAAATTGTCGCATATAAAATGAACGACAATTTTACACATCATTCTTGCCTTAAAGTGTATAAGCCATAAAGATTTCTTGTTCGATAAAGATTAGCTATAAATACAATACACCCTCACATAAACTCGATAAACAAGTTACTAATATGCGGTCTAATATGTAAGTAGTAGGTATCTATATAGTTATCTATGTATATAATCGCATTAAATTGTTGCATACAACCCTATTCGTCGATAACAAATGTCACTCACACGTTATCGTACAAAATGAAGATTACTCATTGGTGATTAAAACACACTGCGCAATGTAGCCAATAATTTCATATATGTTTAAATAAATTTTATTTAAATAATTTCCCAACAAAAGTGCAAAAAGACATGGTCAGACTTTGTCGTGTTTATATTTTTTAAAAATTATTTTGTACTTTTAAATTAATGCATCAAACCGGTTGGGTGACGGTTGTATATATCTAGAACTGCGATGCCCCAACATTAAGTAGCTTGATCTTGAGCCAATATTTATTGCAGATATCAACATACCGGGCAAGTTAAATTGCCACTTCATTTCGTAGAAAAGTAGCAGAACCATTTTTGTATGAGTACCTTTTAAATTTCCGTAGTCGAAGCGGATACTTATTGGCGAGATGTCGGATGTTCAGTACCATATATCTACTTAATAATATGATACTGATCGCAAGTCAGTACTATTATTTATTTCAATGTATAGCAAACGCTAATAAGCGAAGTTAATATTAAGCAAAACGAACTTGTGACTTTATTCGTATTACATTTGAGTCTAGAAATTTATTATTATTTCTGAAATTCAATATTTTTATTCGAACTCTTTGCTGTAAATAATAGACACAAGAGACACCGTATAACAATAATATGTAAGGTGTATCGTTCCTGTTGTGTAAATATTTTATTTATGTATAAGAGATATTTGGGAATTTTAGTATGAGATTTTAGTTCAAGAGCCGTATCTAAGACGCTTTTCTACAATCGTTTATGCTACAATAAAATAAAAATATGTATGCGAATGTCGTATTCTATCTCCCTTATTCATAGACGTTTTTTCTATGGACAAAGCATTGCTGTGATAACAAGTCTGTTTCTCAGTGCTGACGGCATGGCAGCCTTCGTAGTGCGTAGACATAGGGCCGTTGTGGTTGGCTAATATTGAGATACAACTTAAATCTAGTTGGCTGTCAGATAAACAAAGCTGAACAAACAGCAAGCTGTCAGATAAATAAAGCTGAGAAACAGACTTGTTATCAAAGCAATGCTCTGTTCTTAGATAAATTATGTCTTTGAATAAGGGGGTTTATATAAAGTACTTAAAAACAATATAACAACGTTACATACATGGCCAGGTAAGAATCATATACGGACCTAAGTAGGTAATCAGATAAAATTTTATATGAGTTAATAAAGCTCGATTTATAGTATCATTCAAATGAAGTAAGAATAACTTATTTTATACATGATAATTTATTATAATTTAATACATGTATGTAGTTATCATTTTTATCTTATTTGACATTGTGTAATATCAATTTGCAATTTCGTTATACATTATTACTTTTATGCATTTGAACTTAAAGAAAGTATTGTTATTTCAAATGTCTTTTTATAGCAAAATTTTCTTACTACAATTCTCAGACTACTAAACATAGTTAATTGTTATAGTTTTACTTAATGAAGTAAATTAGACTAACGATTATGAATTATTAGAAATGTTAATCGATTTGACAAGGTGATACCTACGAGAATTCGAATTAAGTATTTTACATTTTAATGTTCACCATATTGGTACACTTAGCTCAAAAGTTTGTACATTTTTATCATAAATATCAAATTAAATGGTACTAAAACACTAAACATTCGTTTTAATGGACCCTGCTTTGCTTTAGCCGCTTAAAATTCCTACATCTACATCATGGGTCTATAATTTTTGCCCTAGATAGATTGCTTCGCCTGAGGTGACCAGAAGCACTAGAAGTGTTTGAATAATTAATTAATTCCTTATATGAGCATTGAACTTCATAATGGTTAAAATTTTAAACCATGACATTATAAATAAAGTACAAAACGATGTCTGAATATTATTTTGAGTTTGTATGATTACACTGCAGTGTTTGTCGAATATTGACATCGAAGAGGTCGTGGCTTCGATTCCTGCCTCGATAAATGTATTTTAACGATCCGCAAATATTTGTTTCGTATTTGGGAATTGGAAGTGTACGCACCTCGTAACTTGTATCCGCGCTATATTTTTTACCTCTCCGGGCTCTGAGCTATTCAGTTTTACTTATAAACTTGTTTTAGGGTTAAGTATTACTTAAATAGCTGTCAAAAACATCACTGGTTTCTTAGTTTAAACCTTATTCAGAGGCAAGATGGCGGGTTTTGAGTTACAGCTAATCGAGTAAATTTGTGTTTTAACTTTGCATAGCTTTGCATTTTTATAAGTCTGAGTTGGTAAGGTTTCTGTCGAGTATTTTTATTAATGAAACGTAGTTACTAATAAAAATATTTAATGAATATCAAAACATAAAGGTCAGTTGATTCGAGTGATACAAGACAGTAACAAAAATATAGAAGTAATCAGTCTTATGTATTATGCATAACGTATTTTGTATGGCACGACAGATGAGTACAATGTAAACAAGAAAAGTATGGCAACAGGAAATAAACAATAATTTACGAGTACATACAATGTTTTAAAAACACTAAAACAATGGAATGTGCAATTACTGGCAGTGAACAAAAAATAAACCCTGTAACATAATTAAGTCTTACGAACTAAGTTGGTTGGTTAAAGCTATTAAATACTAATGGCGTCTACTTACTAATGATATTGTTAATAAAGTGTTGCATTCTCTTAGGATAATGAATCACAGTTAATGATTTTTGTCAATCAGATGCCATTTAATTATTGAATTGTATTCAGATTGGTTTTTACCTTATTACAATTTATGTTACTTTCTAATTCAATTTAGGCTAAATTGACTATTCTAAAGCTAAGTAAAAAAATATTTATGATGTGTTCCCAGTGATGATTAAATAAAACACGCCTTAATAACAAAAACAATATTGAACTATTTTTATGTTAATTTGACTTGGACTACATCGAAGTTATCTGTAGATTTTGCTCTTAGAACTGCGGTTTGATATACAAACATATATTCTACACAAACGCCGAGTGCCAGTAACCGACATAAAGGGAACACTGCGGCCGCTAAAAATAGCTCCAACTTTGTGTATCAATTCAGATTGATTCTAAAACGTAATTTAATATCGCGACTACAACAGCTACATTATAAAAAAGTAGTTCATGTCCTATTGGCGTATTTATCTATAAGATCTATGATAGTTAAGTGAACTTTTTCTTTAGCCAAAACTAACGCTGATTTCTCAGCGCCATTCAGTATAGATAAGTTTGGGTTGTAAGTGAGCAACATTTTTATGGCCCCTATGTTCCCCATATCGCTGGCGTCGTGCAAGGCAGTGTTTCCAGTTATATCTATAGCGTTAATATTGGCACCGTTGTCTAAAAGTACACGTATAACAACAGTCTTATTGTTAAGAGCTGCTAAATGCAATGGAGTCTGAAACTTCCTATTATAACAGTTTACGTTAGCTCTGTTGAGTATGAGGATACTACATAGCTCGTCTAAACCATAACGCGCTGCGTAATGAAGGGCAGTGAACCCGTTAGAATCGCAGAAATTGACGTCAAAGTCCGTACTCGATGCAGATTTCCTCTTACAGTCCGGACAACCGCAAAGCGGATGGCAGAGCGTGTTGTTTGGTAATTTTTCAACGTTTTTATATGCGGAGTAGTTAATACCCATATAAAAACAAGCCAGTTTGACGTCGCCGTACGAGATGGCCTTCAAAATTCGATCAATTAATTTCAAGTTCTCGACCGTTTTGGTTGCACTGTTCGGTTCAGTTTTCCTCAATGTAAATTTCTGCAATCTCGACACCAGAGAATCGTCCGATTTGCAATTCAAAGCTTTTACGTCCGTGCTTGTGATGTGTATGTATTCATACAAGCTCGGAGTACACGACTTTAGAACTTGTAATATCTTCAAGTTGTGAGCATAATCAAAGGCGGTTTTATTGTGACGGTTTTGTAATGATGGTTCGGCGCCATTTTCTATTAACAATCTCGCTATCCCTTCATACCCCCACTTAGAAGCGAGATGTAAGGGTGTGTTTCCACTCTCGTTCACGGCGTTAATGTTCATCTTTTTCCTACTATGTTCCGCAAAATATATAAGTGCTTTTACGCAGTTCAAGTGTCCATTGTTGACAGCCATGTGGAGTGGTGTGTTCTTATCAATGTTTGTCTGATTGATATTAGCGCCCGAGTGCAATAACAGCAACAGTGCGTTTTGATGTCCTCTAGATGACGCATAATGTAAAGCCGTGCATTCGTTGAGGTCTGTGGCATTAATGTCGGCACCCATGTCAAGGAGTGCTTCTACGATGGACGCCTTCCCGTGGATGCATGCCACATGAAGTGCCGTCAGGCCATGACTGTCCCTAGACCCAACAGTAGGGGATATCTTTAAGAGGTTCCTTGATATCTTGCATTTACATTTCTTGCAATTGCACAGTGGATGACAGAGTTTGTGATAAATCTCCATTTCACCTTCATCATCATCATCATCCTCATCATTTGACAGGTCATTGTCAAGAGTGATGCTGAGCGCACTGTTCTCATTCTGTTGAAGATTTTTAATATGTTTCTCATTCTTTTGTAATATAGCTTGCACTTGTTCACCATGATTTGCTTTTATGAGCTCAAATATGTATTCCAATGTTTCTTCTTTGCCATTTGTGTCAGTAGTAGATATAGATTCGGTAAGGCTGCTTTTTCTTTGGATCTGGCCTAATTTTTCCTCTGTAAGATTGCTATCATAGTAATATGACTCTGGGTCGGGTGGGCCAGCCAATGCACCAGACTGTATATGCTCTATCACAGCTTCCAGGGTAGTGATGAGGAAGGCACATTCATCACCATCACCTTTACCAATACTACTGAAGCGAAACTCTCTCATATAAGTGAGCTGACTGTACCAGTTAGGTAAACCAGACTTTATTACAAGAAACACAAAGACCGGCAACAAATCATCGGCTGTCAGTAAGACAATGTTATTACTCTCATCTGTTTTATTGATTGCATTTAAAGCTCTTTTCAAACATATAATCTTCTCCAAAACAGTGTTATAAGAATCAATTTTTGAAAGTATTTGTTTTGCTTTTGGCACTGCATGATACAATTCTCTTTTAATGTCAAGGTCTCTCAACTGAATGTCGCACATGTTTCTTATCTTCTTGTTTAGATGAGAGTCTTCGTAGGCACATGAAGTGCATATCGGTTTAAATATAGCATCAAACAGTAGATATTGCATGTAACTTTCTACTGCCAATTTTATGTTTTCCAAAACTTGTTTGCATGACTTGGATTTGTCCCTTAATCTTCTGTTTTGTAGTGCAAATTGCAGACACTGTGTATATAACTCACTGACAGTGTCCCTAAGTGACCCTATAGCTATCGGCAATGTTGTATGTTTCTTTATGAACGCCTGGACACTTTGTTCAATCTGATCAAGGACTTGGCGACCAGCCGCCTGAGTCCACAGCAGATCTATGCAGTCATTGATACTTGTCAAATACTCTTTAGAGACAGTGTTCTCACCCCCCGCAGTTGTGGGTTCCAGTTGTGTTTCTATGCACCACACTTTGTATTTAATGAAGTCTTCTGTGTAAAATGTCTCCTCAAACAGGATGTGGCTTTGCAGAGGCAGTCCCTTGGACACTTCAAGTGTGATGACCTTGTTTGTGACTGTCACTTGTTTCTCAGTGAGCGTGCTGTAGTGGGTCTCCGGTAGTTCGTCGCTCGGGACTAATATGTGGGCGCAGAAGTCCTCGACAGTGAAAACTCGACTGGTCAAGCTTCCGATACGCGGCACACATATAACCCAAGACTGTGATATGCAGTGTTGAAATATATTAGCATATTCGTTTTTTAATTCGACAAAAAATGGATTGTCGGATATTATCTCGTCGTAACTCCCATCCATCTCTGTAAAGGAATGGAACGATACTTGCACATTGAAGAAAAGTTTAGGGCATATTTATAATCACTTAAATTTGTGTATGTTAATAAAAATAACTTACCCATTAAATTTTTAGTAATAAAACCTCACACAAATACAAGTTCACACAACTGACAGCTGCGGCGCACTGACACTTCTGTCAATTGTCACTGTCACTTTGTTTTCAACCTTGAGGTTTTTAATTGCTTTTTAATATGAGACAGATCATCTTTTGAGCCATATCTTGCAGTATTTTATTAGGTTTATAAAAACGAATAAATAAAATACTAAACTTTACTGTATTTTTAACTGACTTCAAAAAAGGAGCAGGTTCTCAAGTCGACTGTGTTTTTATTTTATTTTCGGATTTGTTACGCGATTACTCCGCTAATTGTGCACCGATTTTCAAAAATCTTTTTTCCTTCGAAAGGAGATACTTCTGAAGTGGTCCTATAGTCACCAAGTCAGGATCTGATGATTGGGTCCTGGAGAAATGGAGGGCAACCCTCCAATATAGGCCCACACATCGTTTTTCGTAAATTTTATGAAGTAACTTAAGAACTTGCGTATGGTGAACATTATTTTATGTAGCCGAGCTGATGATGGAAGATACAGCCCCTTAACAGTAAAGAGTTACTCAATGAGGCATCGACTGATTTAGCAAATTCTTTTAATGTTTGAAAGGGCGTTAACCATTTGGTCTCATAATTAATAAAAACACACAAAAGCAAAAAATAAAAACATTTTAATAAAAAAATCAATCCGCCTTCAAAAACCACTAAAAACCAAAAATAAAATTAACATTACATTTATTATAATACACTGGTTACCAATTTTGAAGTCGGTGCCTATAACCAGTATATAGGTAATACTAGCTTTTGCTCGCGGCTTCGCCCGCGTTATAAAGTTTTTCAGGCTAAAGTTTTCCATTATAAAAGTAGTAGTTTCCCGGGAGCCTATGTTCTTCCCAGGGTTTCAAACTGTCTCCATACCAAATTTTATCTTAATACGTTGGGTAGTTTTTGAGTTTAAGACGTTCAGGCAAACGGATGCAGCGGGGGACTTCGTTTTATAATAATTTTTTTTAGAACTTTTTAAGAGGAATAATCCCGACATACTTCATTGTTGCATAACTTTAACCGTTTACGCAGCGCACGCAACGGAAGCTCTCAAAACTAATAAATTATCCCCGTATTTGTAACATGTTTCATTACTGCTCCGTTCCTATTGGTCATAGCGTGATGATATACAGCCTATAGCACCCCACAAATAAAGGGCTATCCAACACAAAACGAATTTTTCAGTTCAAACTGGTAGTTCCTAAGATTAGCCATTACTGCTGCGCTCCTATTGGTCATAGCGTGATGATATATAACTTAGAGCACTCCACGAACAAAGGGCTATCCAACGCAAAAAGAATTTTTCAGTTTGGACCGGTAGTTCCAGAGATTAGCCATTGCTGCTCCGCTCCTATTGGGTATAGCGTGATGATATATAGCCTATAGCAATCCACAAATAAAGGGCTATCCAACGCAAAAGAATTATTCAGTTTGGACCGATAGTTCCTAAGATTAGTAAACAAATATAATGAGAAAGCTTCGAACTGCTAAGCTATCGGGAGTTACACGTGTCATTGTGAGTCAACCATAAAAGATAGACATATGCTGTCGTGGGATATTTTTTACATAATTTTAAGGAGAACATTTCCGTCATACATGATTTCTATGTAGCTTTAACCATTAAGGTTGCACACGCGACGGAAGCTTAAAAATGGAGTAACTTCTCCCGTTTTCCCAACATTACCCTTCACTGCTCTGCTCCTATTAATTGTAGCGTGATGAAAAGTATACTATAACCAGCACAGAAGTATGACAAATAATTGTACCAAGTTTCGTTAAAATCCGTCGAGTAGTTTTTGTTTCTATAACGGTTATACAGACAGACAGACAGACAGACAGACAGACAAAAATTTTACTAATTGCATTTTTGGCATCAATATCGATCCCTAATCACCCCCTGATAGTTATTTTGGAAATATATTTCATGTACAGAATTGACCTCTCTACAGATTTATTATAAGTATAGATTAAATTATTTTCTGCTTTTAAGTGGTTTTTGAAGGCGGTTTATTATGTTTTTGTGTTCAACAAATAAATTGAGTTTTAAACTGGTTAAGTTTTCAACGGTGTGGCACATAAGTTTATTTTTTACTCCGGGCGGTATACATTGTTTTGTTATTTATAAAATTTAAAAATTAAAACAATTTTATCATACATAAATATTTTATTTTTTCATCAACGTAACAATTTTATAAATAATAATAAGTATTATAATCCTTATCTTATACCGCCTCGTCCGCCTCCAAATCCACCTCCTCTGCCTCCGAAACCACCTCCTCTGCTTCCAAAACCACGTCCACCAAATCCCCTGCCGCCAAATCCCCTGCCACCAAATCCGCCGCCGAATCCCCTGCCACCAAATCCGCCGCCGAATCCCCTGCCACCAAATCCGCCGCCGAATCCCCTGCCACCAAATCCGCCACCGAATCCCCTGCCACCGAATCCTCTTCCGCCAAATCCTCTACCAAACCCGATTCCGCCAAAACCAATACCTCCACCAACGATTATTGGAATGGGTGGATCTGGAATAGGTTATAAAAAAAAAATGATTTAGAATGCCAGATGTGTGTGCTTTGGATTTTGAACCTGTGGACATTTGTCTAGACGGCGCTTTTTATTTTATAATATTTATTTAATAGTTACAACTGAGCTAGTGTACACCGGAAGAGTATAATAATCAATATTTTAATATAATATTTGTGTCAAGTACATTCTAAATTAATTAATACGAATAAATTATAATGACATATTGCGCAATATTTTTATTGTTTATAATACTCTGCATTATGCATACAGGATCTAAAAAAGGCGTTAAATAATTATTGTCGTTTCTTATTACAGTTTCTCTTGACTCGAATAACAATGATTCATGTTTATTTGACCATTGTTGTTTGTCACACTAATCAAAAATTCGGACTGTTTATTTAGAGTTAGCGCTAGTATTTTCGGTATAGTGTTCATTCTAGCTATTGCGTGCAATTTACGACGCTGGCCTCAACGGCTTTTGTAATTACCAAATGAGTTATAGCAAAAGGAGATACCGAACAAGGTACTATCTACCTCACCGATAAACATTATTTAGCGTTTTAGGATTTAGTCAAAACCACCGTTATAATGCTTTCATAAGAAGAAAAATTAAAGATGAAAGATAATACTCATTAATTATTAAAATATATTGTTTGTGGATGTCATGCCATGAGATCTGCCACGTAAAGCTAGTAGCTGTTAGCCTGGTGTGATCGCAGACTAATAATTTTATGTTGTTAGTACTCGTTGGATACTCGCTAATCGACTTAGGTGCACCTTTGAGACATCTCTTTTATCATTTTGTCAATGACAGAATATTATTGTTGATCTATTTGTCTACACTTACATAAGTTAAGAGTCGTTTATCACCAGATAAACGATTATTTAACTATGTAGGTACCAACCTACATATTTAAATACTATCTAACCAGAGAAATTGGTACTACTAAGTTTAGTTATCCAAATAAACTATTAACCTATCAAAATAGTCCCTCGTCTTTTTTCTTTTTGGGATAGGTTAGTAATTGTTTCTTCTAAAACAAAAACTCGCCCTGTGTTTTATAATTCTGAATCTTTTGTAATAGTTTAAATGAGTAATATCATGTAACGCAGCAACAGATCGATGTATTTTTTTACATTTAAACTCCTTTTTATTTCTACTAAACATTCACGCAGGTCGAGTCGCTTCCGAAGGCTACTGTGAGCTAAATAAAATTAAAATTATACTTACATCTTCTATAATAATAAGGATAGTAACGTTTCACTCTTGACAAGACTTCGTCTGCCATCTTGTCGCTGTTGTTGACATCTTCAATTTCATTTTTATCTACTATTAATGTCGCTAATGGATTTGATTCTGTATGTGACATGGCTGACGGTTTATCCGTCGATCCACTTGTGGAAGATATTTCCTGAATTCCCAACAGGAAAACGAAACACGCGTACGTGATAATATTCTGAAATGTTACATTTTGTTTAATTCTATTGGGTCGATATAAAATCCTTGTAGAAATCTTTCAGGATTTAGTATGCTGATACATTAAGTCCTAGATTAATCTATTATTAATCCAATGGATTAAGTAATATAATATACAAGCGACCCGCCCCGGCTTCGCACGGGTGCAATGCTGACGATTTAATGGATGTTATTATTATACATATAAACCTTCCTCTTGAATCACTCTATCTATTAAAAAAACCGCATCAAAATCCGTTGCGTAGTTTTAAAGATTTAAGCACACATAGGGACAGAGAAAGCGACTTTGTTTTATACTATGTAGTGAAGCAGTAGGTGAGGCTCGTACTGGATCGGTAGTGGGGAGTTCGAGAGAGGGCCTACGTCATGTACACAGCAGTGATACGCGAAACCCCATTTTATCTAGGAAAGGATTCTCTATCTAAAACCAACCCAACTAATCTACTAGCTAAACATTTTAATGGGCTACTAAACCAAATTTTGTATTTATTATCCTTATCTTAAAATGGACGCCGGACGGACCGGTTAATCTATTTGTAGGATATCTTTTCTATTTTACATTTTTATAGTTCAGCTACGTGTATGTGATTACGTCTTAATATAGACTCTTAAATTTTTAAGTATAAAATTCTCAAAACAATATGTAAAGTTTTAATGATATCTGATAAATTAATGTTTGGTTTCAACTACTAGTACCTTATCTTTTTATATGGGTCACAAACACGTTTTAGTTATAATACCTGGGGACCTGGCGGACCTACTTAAGTATTTAAATACGTAATAAAATTTAGGGTTTTATTTATTTGGATAAAAGTATTTACTGAATGATTTTATCTATACCTATAAGGTCAGTATAGAACTCAAGAGATTTTGAGAACACCTTTAAGTATATTTTTTTAAGTCAAATAGGCCATTTGAAATCCAAAATCCATCCAATCAAAGGCCAAAATCTAGTAGGCCGCAGGTTGAGTATATTCTAGTTTAAACTATTTGCCAATAACAACAATGTTGGATAATGAGGAATTCCATCAAAACTGATAATAATTATAATTAAATTTCAAATGTACAATGAGCAAACATTCATTACCTACATCGTCGGGCTAAAATAGCCCGTGGGTATTTACTGGTTTGGTATCTAAATTATATTTGTATGAAATATTGATATATCAGCGCTGTATCATATATTGTCCCACTGCTGGGCGCGGGCCTCCTATGCTACTGAGCGGGATAAAGTTCTTAGTCCGCCACGCGGGCCTAGTGCGCATTGGTAGACTTCACATACCCTCAAAATTCTATAGAGAATTTCGCGGGTGTGCAGGTTTCCTCAAGATGTTTTCCTTCACCGTTAAAGCAAGCCATAATTTACAAAGAATCGTACAGACATGATTTTAGAAAAGTTAGATGTTTTTGCCCTTGGGTTTTGAACCTGCGGACATTCGTCTCAGCAGTCCGTTCCACAACCAACTAGATTATCGCCACTGCGCCGAAACTAAGTAAATAATGCTATGACTACATAATTATTTCACTAGCTTCACCGCCTAAGCAAACAGCCAGTCGATTAATAAAATTAAATTCGATCCAATTAACCAAACGTCAATGAATAACAATGTTTTGTTATTATTTTTAATTGTTCACTATGCAATATAATACAATCTTTTAACTTATTATTAATAATATTATCAAAAAACAACTCACAATGTATTCCATATTTGTTCACAAATCAAATGTAGCTGAAAATACTTACACGTAGTTTATATTAAGTTTGCGCAGAACTCGCTAAGTGACGTTTCACTCATATATAATAATTCATTCAAATGAGATATACAAACAATTGATATGGGATTTTTTTGGTTTTCTCCCGTATTTGTATAAATGTAAATAATAGTCAGATAATTTTGTCCGACTGTACTGGGATGGTATAATTATAGAATAAAAAACAAAGAAGTTGGCTATGAATATTCAATTTTACTTAAATTATCAACCTTTTAGTTCCAATTCATTGATAGCAATGGAACTGGCTGCATGACTAACTTGCTTGCAAATCATCGCAAAGTATACTTAAATCCACTTTAACCAAGTATTTTAAATTTTGACTGCTTGTATGTTGAGAATTCGTCTCGTATAATTTTGTTATGTTTATATGTAACGCAATGCTGCTAAATAGTTACACCAATAATCCTCACTTAGCTATAATATACCATTGAGAAGGCGATCTAGGAATTCCAAAACGTGTTTACCTGGCGGTGACAAATAAGTATATATAAATACACGTATTGATATTACAAGTTTGCAAAGAAGGTAGAAGAAATTGTATTGTAAGGATTCTTCATTAAATTTCATTAGATTAGTTACAGCCCTGGTATTAAGTACTAAGTACTATTAATTCTCCCCTAATCTGTAACTACAGTTTACATACTAATTGATGATTTAATTTTGTAGCTATACACGTGTAAATGATAGTTATAAAGCATATAGAGATTTACATTCGGCGTCTAATAAGTATTTGGGTACATTAGTTACTATAACGCGAAATACAGAACATAATATATTTAACTGCCTCCGTGGCGCAGCGGGTAATTTGTTGAGAGGGTTGAGTTATTTTGTGATCTGAAAATATTTTGTGTTGTTTTAATTTGTTTTATTTCACAATGTAATTTTCAAAAAAAATTACTTAGGTACTATTGTTCAAAATGCTTTTAATTATAATAATTTAATTGATGAAAACCTTTATCATAACATTTTCATTAAACTTAAATAATGCGTTAAGTTTGTACACACTACCTGTATCCTATAATCCTAAAAAATAATTTACTAACGTTTTATTTGCACGAGAATAGTTATTATTAATTTTTATAATTTTTTTACATACTTATAGTTTTGTAAGTTTGGATGTAGAAGGTAAACTTTAATTGGTGGTTAGATTAATCAGATATAATAGTTTAGAAAGTTACATTATCTCTGTGGGATTAAATATATTCTATTTCACGAGAACAATAACAGGAATGAACCATTATGCGGGCGGAGCTACGAACAAAAGCTAGTTATAAACGCTTTGGTCAGCTCTTACGAGTCCTTCGTGTATAATAAGGCCCCTCACGTCCCTGTTTTCTGGTTAAATAAATGTCTCTTCAGGCATGTGTGGCACATTCGTGTCGCCAAATAAGAAATAACCATATTTTCAAGGTCCGCAACGGGACTTCTGTTTATGTGATTCGTAAAAACGAAATCTACGTAACTCACTGCAAAATGGTCGCTGAATTACGTAATTGGCTTTCGTATTATGCCGCGACTTTTTCATAGCTTTGTTCTAGTTTCCCCTGCGTGATGTCTTTGTCCAAACCTCTAAAGCCGCAACATCCAAACATCCACCATCTTCGCATTTACAATGTTAGTAGAATAACATTTGAATTTCAAATAGTGAAAATCTATCTAGAAATTCAGGACATTTAACACCATCCAAGTTGTCCTGCACTACTGCATACACTCACTGGTTAATGAACCAACAATACAGCACGTTCCAGCAAAAATATACAGCGATAGTGTGATAATAAAGGCTAATAATAAAGAGTGCTGACGTGCGTGCCCTGTCGACGTATAAATATTTCATCGCATGCGAGCCTGAATATGAAGAAGTTAATTTAAATTCTGGCTCGTCTGCGGCGGTCGAACGCTTGCGGTTATACCACTTTTTATTTCCACGTTTTTTTCCCCCACTTCCTTTCAAAATGCAGAAGTGGACGCGGCTTTTATTATTGAAGTTTGCGAGGAATGATTTTTGTAGCGCCCCTTGAGTGAGCGTTATTTATTCATGAAATTGTTGATTCTGTTTGTCTGTTCCCCATTGTGACGAGCGACACGAGTGTCGGATATTGTTATAATTTCTTCGGGGTGAGACCCTTCTTTGATACTCTGTACGTGTTGGTAAGTGGTATTCATTTTAAAGCAACGGCATGGTGATACTTCAACTTTCTTTGCAATTCCTCGCGAGTTGAAATATTAAAAAAACAAGGAATTGAAATTTGTATGTCGTTTATTTATGTAGTTAAAAGGTAAATAAATAATTTAAAGATGCCCTTTTTGTAGCGGAATAAAATGATCATGATCCTAATAAAAATAAAAATTGTTTTAGTACGGGTTTGTAGAGCGAAAAAAATATATAATTTGACAAAACATAGCTCTACTTGTATATATCTGTTAGTTATAAAAGACCATGAAAGCAAGCGTAAGATGAATTCAAAATGAAATAAATACAAACATCAAATATAAAAACTCTATATTTTGAAATTAGAGCGAATGGCGGTTGTGATTTTGGGCATGTAATGTACCGCAAATTGGAATATTAAATTGCATTTGCGAGGAACTGGTTCTATAGGTAATTTGATTGGATAAATTGTGGTTACGCGATCAGGTTAATTAATAATTACAGTGGAAACAGATAAAAGTGTAAACATTAGGCGTATTTTTTTAAAAGCAAACATGCAACGTCCTTTAATTGTTTCTTTTATAGGAATTATTTCTAATGTGAGCTATTTATTCTCTTTGCCTATTTTTATCTTTAATGTATGTTTTTGTAATTTAGAAATTAATTAAATAATATATTTCTGTAGTGTGCCGTATTTTATACTAGTCTTTGTTCGTGGCATCGCCTGCTTGAAAAACCTTTCCTGCGAGAAAAGTCCCTAAAACACCTAACGATTTCAAAAATCGTCAATTTTAAATACGTCCATTATGTCTCATGCGAGTTAATTACCGGAAGCAAAAGTAGCCTATGTGTTAATTTAGGACATGGTCTACCCGTGTACTAAATTTCATCCAAATCTATTGAGTTGTTTCTACGTTTCCATCTAAAAAACATCTAACAATTTTCACCAACTTAGGCATTTATAATATTAGAAAGCATTATAAGAGAATTTTCATTGTTAATTAGTTTCCGAAACCAATCACAGATTACAGCGAACCACAACACTTTTTATTTATAAGACCGTGTCATTCGATTTTAAAGTGAAAAAATTTGCTGGGACTTTCCGATTTATGAGGCGTTGATTGCTATTGGGTTGAACGCAAAGGCGATAATTGCTTTTGACTTTTCATTACTCGCGAATAACTTCATAGATTACATCAGGGATTTCATTAGAACTGAGGAAACGATGTCCGCGGTACAACCAAGTACTAGCTTATACTCATGCCAGAGTAATTTGATGGAAATATTTTTTTTATAAATGTTTATGCAACGAATGTTATACTGTCTTACTTACAAAAATTTCGCAAAGCTATGCTTAGTTAAAACACAAATATACTCGATCAGCTGTAAGTCAAAACCCACCATCTTGCCTCTTAATAAGGTTTAAACTAGGAAACGAGTGATATTTTTGACAGCTATTTAAGCAAATCTTAACCACCTCTTAACAACAACAAGTTTATAAGTAAGACTGATAATGTATATCATTTCCTTCTTTGTATATGTAAAATGCTGTAAAGATGTTTGTTAGAAATAATACAAAAATGGTATACAATCTGTATAAAATTTTAATGCCAAATTCTGGAGTAACGTTTTTAGTTTATTAACATGGAACAATAAAAGTAAATGTATTAAAAATTAAATAAAATCATGATTAATATTGGTAAAAAATTAAAGCTTTTTTGAACTTTTAAAGGTTATTATACAATATAGTAGCATTAAAGCGTAATAAACATACACGTATTAACATAAATGAATTAGATAATTACCCAATATAATGTAAACTCGTTAAATTGCGAGTTGCTAATACGTTAAAACTGTTATCGGATATGATTAAAATTAGCGAATATAATTTTACGGTATATACTAAAATTAATGTAGAGTTAATTTACCAAAAAATATAGAGACATTTAGTATTATATTTTTTGCTTGCTTAGTTCGATAACATTGAATTTGGACTGTTGATTTGGAGTTACAAGTTTCGTCTTCTTCGTCGAGAAACACTTTATTTAGGTTATGTAGCACCATTTTAGTAATACAACACAGATCGCCAAGGGATAATATAAAATATGGGATAATATAAAACTAATATGTACTGTTATTGCCAAATAAATGTTAATGACCGATGTATTTATATTATGCGAGCGGGCCCCTAGCACAACTTATTCACATGGACGAGTTAATTTCAACATTTGCCGTAAGATGGCGCTAATCATTTGAAACGTTTTCTTACATCGCGATGTCAAGATTCTCCGCAGTTTATAGACTACTCGTAAGCGACTTACTGAAATCATACTTACCTGGCGTAGGGGACACCGTGATCAACTAGGCGGTTCCCCCAGGACGAGGCCTGGCCATTGCACTGCGGTCGGGTTGACCCCTGCGATTACCCCTAATGTGGGTAACTCGGGCGCGTAATTTTTGGTAGTGGGGACTGCGTTCGCGCCGTCCCCCCATTAAGACTTAGAAAATTTGAAATAGACACTGCTGTCTAAACTTCTAAACGAATTTGTCCATAGTATGTTATTTTGCAACATGGCGTCGTGTTCATGCTTATTATAAATGATTTTTGGAGCGCGGCTATTTATAACTACTGAACATCATACGTCATGTCTGAATTTGTTTTAATAATTATAATCGGATAAACAATAAACAAGTATTGTAAAAAAAATCCAGTTGTCCATTAGCCTATCATAGCCCGGAAATTGAGGACGTGGTAGCTTATTTTCGTTATGATTACGAATAAAAGCTGACAGAGCCCTTTCCATTAGCATGGTAGAGAGCGGTCAATAACCCATACCATAAATTTTACACAAAACTGTTATCTATCTTATCTTACATTCTAAACATACATTAAGAATACATACAACCTCGTCATTTTGCAATCACTTGTATAGGTTGTACTATCTAGCCACAGTATCTCGTAGATTATTATATAGTACAAACATCATTCGATAGAGATGCTGAATGCATTTAAAAAAATATATGTTATTTATTTATTTCACTCATTTGAAGCCACTAAAAAGTATTGGCAGACTCTACCATGAATTTGATGTCTACTTGAACGATTTTATTCCTTCATATCATTATTTATCCTTCATAATTTATTAACCTAACTTAGTAACCAGCACATTTCTCTATTATTCAAGAGTAAACGCCCAAATGAGCACATTGTAAGAGCCTTTTTAGGTTCACCGTAGATCACACCCTTACCGGCAACAATACAACGTTTTAGCCAAGTGTCTCTTGTAGCGTGCAGTGAATAGCCGCCATTAGAGCCACGTTGAATGCTGTTTCCGCGATACCACAATACGCTCGGAGAAATTATACACGACTTACCAGATTTAAATGAAAAACTATGCGTGCAAATACGGCTATGGAAATTGTGTGTGAGAGCATGTGTTGCGTTGCTAGTGAAAAAGCGTTGAACATTTTGAGGCGATTTTAAATTCATTTACATTTATGAGTTTTATTGTTAGTCAATGTTCCAACATGCCGACATTTTAAGGCTAAATGCGATTACTTAGTTACAGGACGCGTCTTATTTAGGTCTAAGTTAAAGATTGAAAGCTCTTTGATTGTTAGTAAAACATTATTTATATTCTACAAAATAAAAGCATAGTTATGGCTTCATGGACTTAAAACTTTATAATAATGAAAAATAAAATCTATGAGAATGTGAAAGTAAATTTACATGCAACTCTACCTTCAGCATAAAACAGAGCAACACATAAACATTCGATGTAAACGCCTGAAACTAAATTTAAAAGCCATAAACAAAAGTAGAAATGCACAATAATATTGTGGTAAATGTGCCACAACACAATGGTTTCTACAAGGAAATGGTACTTTGAACGGCGGTGTTTGTGACAAAGGGCTCTCGGCAGCGGCGCCGCGCTAAACTGACGCCTGAAGAATTGTTCGCCTTGTGGAACCATGAAATATTTAGCGCTCTGCCGTGTTGATTTTTCATACATTTTTTATGAACGTTTTAATATATATTGCGCATTTCCGGTGTACTTTTAATGTAAACTCGATGAATGTTAAGTGTTTTAATCATTCGTACTTATTCCTCATCAATACATGTACATATTATAAAACAAAGTCTCCTTTTCTGTCTGTCGGTATGTTATCGATTTTATTAAAATCTACTGAACGGATTATTATGCAATTTGGTATAGAGATAGTTTAAGACACTGGGAAGGTTATATTTTTTTTTCTCGGGGAAATATACAGTGGGACTTTTAGCCCGGAAAACTCCTTCACGCTACGAGCAAAAACTGGTAAATTTGGGTTCTAGTTAATCAATTATATGTTATAGTTATGCTCTTTATTTTGTTAAAAAAAGGTATTTAAAACTTACGACTAAGAAAAGATTTTTTTGAGTTTTATATCACGTGTAGAGGACATTGCATTTATATTTTTAAAATTTATAACAAATCCTTACCCTTCTCGTTTACAACAAAAAAAAATGAGTAAATATTAAACATATTTTACAAAAGTGTTCATTGCGCACTTCTGTAATTATAAATAATTAAGAAAATATATTTTTACATCACCAACTATTAGGCTCAATATTAACAAACCTGACGATTGTATACAAATATTCAACAGCAGATTGAAATAACTACAAAGTTTAATCAGTATCCGAAATAGTCTAAAAGAACTAAATACTAAAGTAGGGCACGCGGTCGCCGGAGTTTAAAAGGCGTAGAAAAACATCACGTTAAAAGCAAAACCGACGCTACATTTTTATCGTACTAGGTTTAGCTTCTGGCTGCGTTTGATTGCTGGTTCAGTTTCTAAGGAGGTGAACTATTGATATAGTTGACCTCTTTGGTAATGACGTATTGTGTGCAGGGGCTTTGTTCTCTGCTACGTTATTTTGACAGTGCATAACAAGTACGTAACGCGCCGTGTCATGACAATAGAACTTGACATACAGTATTCCACGCAAATTTCATGAAATTAACGTAACATGGCCGTCGTAAGAGTTTACATTGCGATACAGACTGAATTCAATATTACTCGAATTTTCCCTAGATTACATTGCTTGTTCTGTTTAAATTTTTTTAGCGTCAGTTACCAGTCTGATAGTTCGACTGCCTTTGGAGACAATAAGAAAAATGGTTATATAGAGACAAGATACAATATACAGTATAAGTTACTTTAAAACCGAAACTGAATGCAACGCCACACAACCAAACACATACAGATTTCCATTTCTGTTATAGTATAAGCTTAAAAGTGAAACGTAGTTGTAACTTCTATTGTGGGCGAGTGTGGCTGCGCGCAACGCTCTCCACTGAGAGCTATTCCATGTCCACTGTTAAAGTTTTTCGATCCTACGTGGAAAGGTTTTGTACGATTTTATTCACGGCACTCCATTGCAATATTCTTACGTGATTGATTTGATGTTTTAGTATTATGTAGGGTTAGTGAATTATGGTTTAGATGACATGGAAGTAAAGAACATGTCGAATAAGGGTTTTTTATTAGATAAAAAATCTAATCAAGATGATTTATACATGTTTGGATAGAGTTCTAAAAAAGAGTCTATTAAAATAAATCATTTAATTTTAAAGACCTCCGATTTTGAAGTTTTTCTCATCACTTACACCTTTTTTGACGAATTAATGAAGTTATTCTTATGAGTTACTCCTCCACGAAATTTCTTTCTTATTTTTCCTATAATTGGAGGGGTCTAAAATTTAATTCAATGATTCCAAGCTTCAAATTTGTGCCACTCTATTATCCAATAAGTTCGAGGTTGGTTGGAAATTGTTAAAAATAAAGATCCAGTGCCCATACAAAAAGCGGACATATCTTTTAACAACATTCTTAAAGAAGGTTAGGGATGTAAGCAATATTTGTAAGGATTTCTTAAAGAGAGAACTAAATTAAAATTGTGCTCAATACGGCAATCGTATTTGTTCTCTCTTAGAAAAGTATGCTAATCACTTCTATTTAATGGACCAGACCTGTAATACCAAACGAAAAATCTATAAATATATGAATATGTTCTGTTTTTGAAGTAGGTAAATAAATTATATAATTTATCTTCTTACTGCCTGCCTCGGAGGAGTAGTTGTGTTGCATGCGCTGTACGACACCGCTCTGAGTTCTTGGGTTCGAATCCTGGGTCGGGCTGAGTGTTATTTGGGCTTTTCAGTCCAGAGTTTGAAATTTGTGTCCGATGGGCTCGCTCTACCACGTCATAGGACGTAACACGCGTCGAAAAGTGGGTGCTCTGGTTGCATCTCTTCCTACCCTTTCTGGGATAAAGGCTTGATGTATGTTTTGTTTATTTTTTACACATAATTTATTTTTCTCTATAATCAATTTTAGCATTCTATTATTATCAACAATAACAAATCAGCAGATGGTTAATTATTATCATCTTGATATAGATATGACATAAGCTGAAATGTAATTATATTTACTACATAGGTATATGTGTAACCGGAGTATATGAGCTATGACGTAATAGTTTAATTATTGGCACGCTGTGGCCGATATTGCGGTTAGTAACATTGTCCGGCTAATTTTATCAACATTTCCAATATAAGATATGTCTATAATGTAAGTAGGTTGGTTTCTTGTAGGCGACAGTTTCTAGTGTACTACGCTATTTTTATTTATGTCACCAAGCAGTAGCAAGCGCAGGTCTGTACAGTTTTGAAGATTATAGTTCTTTGATTTTAGTTCGGCAGACATAGCATTTAATGATTTTGATCTGTTTTATTTTTTGGGCACGGCAAACTTACGCCACTGAATCTTATGGTAAGTGGAGTGGGGTTCAATGGAATGTCGACTGACGAGAGTTGATTACCCCTCGGCAGTCGACACAATTGTGGCGGCCTGTTGGAACCGGACATACACAGGCTGATCCCGGAACGTGACACACTTACGTGGTCGGCTATGGCTGGTTTTAAGATCTTATGTACGGTGGTCACTATCCTGGTGGATATAAAATATATCCTACCACCAGCAAAATTTTTACTATTCAACTGAGGAATCCAATCCCGATAATTTATAGAAAGACCTGTACCTCAATTCTGCCTTAGTGATCCAAACCCTCGAAAATCGTATTAAAATAACCCCAGCCCTGTTAAATCCTATAAGCATTAGTAGTTTAATTAGGCGTGCGTCAGAAACTGTCGGCAATGTTATCAAATATCGGAACCAGGTCAGTGGAAACGCAATGCATTGTCCACCACGCTGTGAATCGATCGCCGATCACCCGTACGCAATTAATGTCTATGTAAAATACTTTGTCATAGATAATTGGACAGTAATTTGTTTATTCGATGATTGTGGGTTCATTCGTTTTGATTTGATTGGTGATGTGATTAAATTGATTCAATTTGTTTGTTTCTTATTTCATTGATATTATAAATTGAAATGTTTTTAACGATATTTGTTTGAAATTGGGGCGTAAATTGAATGAATTTTGATGATTGGTACAATACCAACCCAGTCTTATACTTACGCCAATTTGTAATCTGTAAAAGATTATTATATAATGCTTTTTTACTAGCGAAGGTGGAGAATAATAAATAAATTTTGATTATTTTACCGAGAACAATGTCTGTAAAACCAATGAGCTGATCAAATACGTTTCAAATAGGTTCGAATAAAAGAATTCTTAGTGTTTATCCATTGAAGTGAGCTCTCTGTGAAAATGTACTATGTATCGAAATAGGAGCAATGGAATAAATGTTTACCGATATATCGCTCCACAAAGTACTCGTTTAGTTTCAATTTGAATTTAAAAGTGCTAAGAATTGATGTATAATGTGTAGTTTCGAAGTAAATGGCAACGTTATTTATATATAATTAATTTATCTGTACTATATACTGTCCCACTGCTGGGCTCCGGCCTCCTCTACTACTGAAAGGAATTATGCCTTAGTCCACTACGCTGGCTTACTGCGGATTGGTAGATTTCACATATCATCAGAATTCCTACAGAGAACTTCTCAGGTATGTTGGTTTCCTCACGATGTTTTCCTTCACATTTATTAATTAGTAATCAATGATTGACAAAGAATTCACACATATTTTTTTTTGAAAAATCAGACATATGTGCTCTTGGGATTCGAACCTGCGGGCATTCGTCTCGGCAGTCCCTTCTACGGCCGACTAGGCTATCGCCATGACTGAATGTGCGCCCCGAATGGTGATAGTACTGTTAGCGAATGGTTAGGTTAGGTTAGGTTAGAGAATGTGTATTGTTGTTGTTCGCGCGCATAAAATTTATTCGGAACGAAAATTAGCCTATAATATGCTATTTCGGGACATTTTGTCTATACCAAATTACATCCGAACCCATTTAGAAATTCTTGCATTTACTTCTAACAAATATCTTAGTATTTTCACAAAGTATCTCATCTTTATTAGTAATGTATAAATAAGCTATTTGCTTACAACTTCAATTCAGACTACTCTTGATAAAATATATGAAAAATACTTACCAAACAAAGGATTTTACATATCATGGAGCAACAATCTTCAAAGAAGCGCTTTACATATTCTGATATATTTATTATTTTGCTTGGTTTTAGATTCTCTTTATTCTTGACGAACCATATAAGCAGTCCCAGATTTGTAAAAAGGCCGTATGGGCCGCGGCCTATGGGTGGTAGCCTCTTAAGGGGGACAGATTTCAGAGGAAGTTCACTTAATTGAATTATTAGTTTATTTAAATTTAGTGCCTTCCATAATACAAACAAATGGAAATTTTTTAAGTATTTTAGAAACCAACATACATACATACATAAACCTTCCTAGATGGGGCGGCGGAAATAAAGTGGCCCACGCTCATAAAAAATATAAATTCGGCACTGCATATAAGTGTTATCAAATATTCTCTCCCTTCATACAGAATATGTGAACAACTCACAAACGGTTCAATATAATAGACAAGTCTACGTGTAGTATAGACCCCGGTCATAGATAACGCGTGGGGATGTAGAGGAAGGTGTCGCTCGCGAGCCGGATGTGGCGGCATCCGTTGCGTTATCGCGCCGTGCTCCGGTGCCATAGGATGCCAGATGCCATAAACGATTGCCAGTGTGCCAGTGAATGCCAGTAATGTGTTATTTTAAATGACGCCAGATGCGAACTCATTGTTGTATATTTGAGATATTTGAATATACAAGAGTTAAAAAAATAATAGTATATTATTGAGTTGGAAGATTTTTTATTAGATTTTAGTTGAAACCCGACAGAAATATTAGTTTTTGATCACTCGAGAATGTAAAAGGAATTCCTTTGAAGTGTTTTAGTATGATAATTTTACAATTTTTTATCATAGATTTAAAATCCATACTTAATATGATACATTGTACTATAGATATATATTGTATAGAAAGACAATGTTTATCATATATGTTTGCATTAGAAAGAGATAGGAGCATATCTTCGGCTTCGTAGCGCGTCGTCTCTGTCACTCTCACCTATCACTTATTTGACGTTTTATCGTTGACTCGCTTATTTTTAGCAATATTTTTTGCGAAGTATGATAGTTTTTAAAAATATAACAGTAAAAAATGTATGTTACTTTTTTGAGTTTCACTGCTCCACGGCTATCCACGAAGTGTTTTTTGTGAATTATAAAACGTGGTACGAGATTTTTTTTTAAACTTTTGAATGATATTGAGAGGTCGGTTTAATTAATGCGCATTTTTACTAACATGGTAGTTACTAGTCAGTATGCAAATTGTGTTCTAAACTCAAATATTCATAGATATTATATTGGGGCGGTGAGTTGAGTGAACTTTGCCTTTTATCCTGAGGGCATCACTGAAGAAGAGGGATTTGATTCTCTATTTACTTAAATATCGTATCAGGTAAATGAGGACTTTAAAAATTGATCCATAGGTCTTCAATAACTATACTATACATATCGCTAGTAAGATAATATATTATACGTTATACTATTGTGTATTTTGTAAACTATATATCAAAAAAAAAACAAAACACAATACTATCCGCAGTAAAAGAGGCTGGCAACACTTTAAGGCTTATTCGAGCAAATGGCCTTAAGCTTAGTTCAATACATTTACGACGGGAATACCTAAGAATTACAAATTTTTAAAAACAAATTTAGCTCTTTTTGAAAATTAACTACCGAAGTATTCCTTATTAAATTGTCTATCTAATAGTGTTAAATGTTGAATGCAAATTATAATGAAATATACTTTAGAAAGAGATCAACATATTTGTGGCATTTTCATTTTGAAATTAATTAAACAACAATCATATTATAAATAATGAAACGACCAAAAGTAACCTGTTATAGATTTTTTTTCCATTTCTATTATAAATTTCAAATATATACCTTTTAAATACGGTTAGCGTTTCGTTTTGCTTGGGAAAGCACCTTAAGGGACAATGCATACGTAGCAGTAGCGAAGGCTTCATATAACCAGATTCCTGCCGGCTTTTTTATCGTAAATAACATCTAATTATCATTAGAACGATTTGCAGACCACATTTATGTATACTGGTAACTATATGTAGTGATGGGTTCTCTTTCGAAATTTTAAGTATTCGCTATGATACGTAGGCTTATAAAGGTTAGCTAAATTTTACTTAATCACCACTTGAAATAATACTCAAACATGGTCTAAGGGAGTCAAATAGATGTTTTATTGATTACGTATAATATTGATCAAACATGTTTAGTCTCCGTAGACAATACTTTCTTTTTGTTTAAAGAAACAGCATCCACGTGTACTACCAGACGGTCGCTTATCAATAGCTATAAAATATAGATATTGTAGTAAACAAATATGAGGATTGAGGATACCTTTCAACCTTTTTTATAGTCGTATTCAAGATTTAATCAAGATTAGATGGGAAGGCACACGCAAAACTAGTAGATTGAGACTTGGAAAACGTACAAAGGAAGTTAGAATGAACATAGTTTTATCTTCTATACTTATAATAAATCTGTAGAGAGGTCAATTCTGTACATGAAATATATTTCCAAAATAACTATCAGGGGGTGATTAGGGATCGATACTGATGCCAAAAATGCAATTAGTAAAATTTTTGTCTGTCTGTCTGTCTGTCTGTATAACCGTTATAGAAACAAAAACTACTCGACGGATTTTAACGAAACTTGGTACAATTATTTATCATACTCCTGTGCTGGTTATAGTATACTTTTCATCACGCTAAAATTAATAGAAGCAGAGCAGTGAAGGGAAATGTTGGGAAATCGGGAGAAGTTACTCCATTTTTTAAGCTTCCGTCGCGTGTGCAACCTTAATGGTTAAAGCTACACAGAAATCATGTATGACGGAAATGTTCTCCTTAAAATTATGTAAAAAATATCCCACGACAGCATATGTCTATCTTTTATGGTTGACTCACAATAACACGTGTAACTCTCGATAGCTTAGCAGTTCGAAGCATTCTCATTATATTTGTCTACTCTTACGTTTATAACACTCTCAGTCATCCCTAATTAAAAAGTTAACATTATTAAATATTCCATAAAAAAGAATCATAGAAATCGGTATAGAAACACCAAAGTTATACATGAAATACGCTAATAATAAGCCATCATGCGTGAATACTGAATCATGCTATAAGGATTAAACACAACATCACGCATTTTATCCCCGAAGGGGTATGCAGAGGCGCAACTATGGCACCCACTTTTCGCCAAGTGTGTTCCGTCCCATGATGTGATAGGGGGCGAGCCTATCGCCATATCGGGCACAAATTCCAGACTCCGGGCTGATACTGAGCAGAAAAACCCAAATATCACTTTGCCCGACCCGGGATTCGAACCCAGGACCTCAGAGCGCTGCCGTACCGCGCATGCAGTACAACTACGCCACCAAGGCAGCTATAAGGATTATCTATATATATAAAAATCAATTGCTGTTCGTTAGTCTCGCTAAAACTCGAGAACGGCTGAACGGATTTATCTTATCTTGGTCTTGAATTATTCGTGGAGGTCTAGGGAATATTTAAAAGGTGAGAAAAATTCGAATAATTGCCGGGAAAATCCTCAAAACAGCATTTTTCTATTTCCCATACAAACGTTTTCTAACTAATACGTAGAGTCAATTTGTAATTTATTACCGCTGCATAAAGTTCAAATTCGCGTGCGCGTTGGAGGATCTAATATCGCGTTCTGAAACTCAACAAAAGTGAAAGTGAATCGCGAACGCGACAAAATTGCATAGTCTCAAAATACATAGTACATAAATAGTGGTCGGCTTCGAGAAACTCAATTTTAGCTAACTTCAGTTGTTAATCTGTCCGATTATTTTTTTTAATAAGACTATATAGAAATCGAAAGATAAATCTTAAGTTTTGTCACAAATTAAATTATGAATCTTAAGTTAAATTTCTGAACGCAATCATAATATTTGACATTAGATTTGACAACCAACTAATATGTCAATCCATCCTGTCGCATTTCAGAGCACGGAAAAGTATTATTACGATATTATATCTATCTTTGTGGTTACGTGCGCGAGAACTTTCTTTACTTTGGTGATCCTTTGTGATAGTGACATTCCAAGTAATGTGCTCTTTTTTGTGATAGTGACACTTTACTGCTAAATGAGCGGGAAATTTTCTCACTTTGATTAATTACAATTTACGATGCCGAGGAGAAGACGACCTGACTTAGGTCGTCGTAGTCAATCAAATGTGCGAAGAGCTACCTCACGTGCTAACCGCACTGATGACCAGAGACAGACAGATCAAGAAAATAGTCGTATTGCTATGTCAGAATTGCGTTCTTTAGTGAGTGACAATGTAGGAGATAGGCTAAATTATTTATTCAATAAATGCTTTTTTATTAAATACGGATTCGATTTGTTTGTTTTAAAATCATTTTATACAAAAGATTAGGTCTTTTATTTATCCATGAGGTAGTATGAAGTCTGCCGGGTCAGCTAGTTTTTGTATATATATAAGGTCGCGAACGCACAGGCAGGTGGCTTGCTTGGCACCTAGAGGCTAGCGAATCACCTAGCGAGTAGCTTCGTAAAACGAACATTCTCGAACGTTCGCGACCGGAACCGGACCATTTTTGAAGTCCGAAATCCACGCGGGCGAAGCTGCGGGCGGAAGCTAGTAAATAATACATTTGAATAAAAGTATATACTTAATATTATTATTCTGATTATGTTTCAGAAAAACACACAATGCACAAATAGCGTAGTTGGGCATAGAAAGGTCTGCAGAGAATGTCCACAGGTTCAAAATCTATACACACTTCTGAATTTATGAAGTAAGAATATTTCGCAAATAAACGATTATTAACAAACTTTAAAACAATATTTATATGAACGAATGATTGAATGAATTCTGTACACATGACGTTGCAAGTTTCATTTAATGTTAGCTCGAAGCATCGCTCGCTGCATTTTGGCACGGCCGTGCGGAGTTCATTAAAATTTACCCTTTTGCTTAATATTCGTTTTGTGCATTCATATTGCTGACGTAAATTATGGTTTAATGCAATCTTGTTATGTATATTTATATTGTTTCGAATTATCTGGTGATTTAATTAGTTTGCGTGATTTGTCTTATTTAATGTTTATACTCAAGTATTCATTTTATGGAAGTTCTATATATACAAACTATATCGCGGATGGATTAAATCTACATGAACCTTGGGCCTTATTCTCTATCCCGCACGTTATTTTAACAGTGCGTAACAAGCACGTAACACAACGTGTCATGTTTAGGACTATAGAAATTTGGTTTACAGAATACCATTCCACGCACATTTCTCGAAGATAACATGACACGGCCGCGTTACGCGTTTACACTATCATACAGAATAAGGGCCCTTCTCGTAACTCGGCCGTGTTACGTTAACTTCGTGAAATTAGCGTGGAATAGTATTCCGAATGTTAATTTCAATTCATAATTGCGACGATAAATTTACATCTCATTATTTTCACGCAGTATTCTATTGTTGTTGTTCTGTTTTTAAATATTGCCCTAACACGGGAGATGCCTCCATGTCTTATGTTACTCGGCAACCATATATCCACGTTACTAAATTTACAATAGGAAGTGTCATAGTCGTGTGGTGTTCCTCGGTAACAAACTGGCAGTTTCTGCGTGACGCCTGACGTTCGAAATTCCTTTCAAAGCGTTCCATGTATAGTGATAGAGCGATAAATTCAATTGAAAATTCATATAATTCGGAGCAAGCAAACAGGACATATAAATTGTAATACATGAAAGCCGCATGAAGTGTTAATTTCCATACATACTGAACAATGGAGTGCACAAAATGCCGCTACATTCGTAACAAGTGATAGCTGCGCGTTGACCGGAAGTGCTCGTGTGGATAACGGCCCGGAACGTGTACAATTCCGTTCGCCATTGCACCGCACCGCTCACTTCCGTTTCCGGCGCTCCGGAACTCCAAGATGGCACTTTATTTAATAAGGCTCTGATAACGTGCAATTATAACGTTTCCTTTGTCGATCGTGAATCGTGGTTAACGCCTGTGCAATACTAGTTTTGGTTTTCTATTTCTTCATAGCCTTCAAGGCAGCGCAGACGCTATCGTTGCTTAGAACTATTACTACTATAAAACTGACAGTTACATAAGTTGTTAGCAAGTGTCAATTTATATTAATGTAGTGACGTTATAGTGTCGGCGTGGCGCCTAATTATGATTTTCCAGTGATAGGATATATTTTAAATCCGCCCGCATGGCGACCATTGTACACAAGGTTAAAACCTACCATAGTGCCCCACATAAATGTGTCACAGTCTGAGATTAGGTTGTGTATATCCGGTTCCAACAGACCGACATAATTGTGTCGATTATCGAGGGGTAATCATCTCTCGTCAGTCGACGTTCTATTGGACCCCAAACAACTTACCATCAGGTGCAGTGTGGTCACTTTACTGTACAAAGACAAGAATAAAAAAAAAAGCTAAATCTCCAGTTATCCTATACATCGGACAACTGTTTTACTTCAACATTTTATCTGCATACATTCAAAATCCCACACGAAGGATTTCCTCCGAACTCAGCACTTAGATTCCTCATCAGTCCTCAAAGACTGTCCCTAATGAACCCCAAGTTTAAACAAGGGGTGTATCCGGTATGCAGGTGTTAAATAATCGTCGTACGTTTTAGCTGATTGCCGACAGGGGTCGCTCCCTGCATTGTTAGTGCTACCTTTGTGCTTCTGTGCCATGTGCAGTGTGCACTTTTGTCGTGTTGTTTTTAGTTTTCAACGTTAGGGCGTTTCGTTTTTCTAGAAATGAGTTTAGGGTTTGTTGTTTTAATGTGGTGTGCTAATTGTATTAATATCATGGAGAATTTATACTTAAAATTGTATTTTTATACAATAAATTTATAGTTACATACAAAAAATGTCTTAACTATTGCAATATCTAAGAAAGTTTGAGATTACACAAATATTATTTCAAGCAAGCCGACATAATTGTGTAAGCCGGCGAGGGATAATCATCTCTCGTTAGTCGACACTCTATCTAGACCCTACTCAACTTACAATCAGGTGCAGATGGGGTCACTTAGCTAAGTCCGAATAAAAGAAAACATCCTTATCCATCATTTTCTCCACAACATGTTTTTTAGCACATAATGTTGTGCAAACAACGCGCGATTCATGTCTGGCGTTAAACATGATGTCAATGTGCTGGTGTAAATCAACTTGAGGCATACCAGTATATATTTCAACTAGCTTTTGCTCGCCGCTTCGCCTGCGTGAAGCAGTTTTCCGGGATAAAAGTCCCGCTATATATTTTCCCGAGACAGAAAGTAACCTAAAACCTTCCCAGGGTCTTAAACTATCTGCATACCAACTTTCATAAAAAAACCGTTCAGTAGATTTTGAGAAAATGGATAACATACAGACAGAAAAAAAGGGTACTTGGTTTTATAATATGTATAGATAATGGGCAACAATAATGACATAATATTTGGCCCATTGTTAAAATATATTTAAAAACATAGATTAATACTTGCAATACTTACATCTTTTCGGCAAATTTTAATTAGTATTTTAACCAATAACAAAATTTTGTTTTATTTCTCACATATTATAAGAACGACACAAAACACAAAAGAAAACATTAAAGAAATAATAAGGCTCATTGTAGACATTAGACACACACATATACAAGTGTTCTTAAACTATTTCCTGTTGAATCAAATGAAGGATATTCAATATTTATCAATGCGTGCGTAACATTGATCGATACAGGAGTGCCCATTAGCAAGTCTGGTGGAGGGCCCTCGTGGTCTCACGGTTCAAGCGCTCTCCTCTCAAGTGCATTGTCTCACCCACTCCATACACTTCCATGTCGCCCTCTGATTCCAATTGCGTTCATACAAATTAACCTTTCACACTTGGTGTATTGATTGACAGCTTTGTGGTTGTGTCTTTTATATGTTTGTGCGATTTTGCTTGGAAAGTATTCTAAAGAAAGACGTTTTACAGGTGAAAATACTTTAACGAGATTGCATTTGTATCTTTGTATTATTTAATTAGGTTACTTAAGATTAGAAATATAATAAAATCCTACATTTTAAACGAACTTAATAGTAAAATCATTTATATAGTTTTATAAATTTTCTTAATGATTAAAAATTATAATTAATAAAATTAATGCGCGATAAAATCTGAAACATTTTCTTCTCCGTTGACTAGATTATATTTTAATACTCAGTTTAAGTTTCCCATAATTAAATGACTCGGGTAATTTTAACACTAGAATCTCTATTAACCAATACGGTGTACCACTAGACCTGAAAATATCAACATCGAAACGAAAGCCAATCTTACACTCTCCAAGTTAAAGTTTAATTTAAAATGTTCCAATTTAGGAAACCAATGTTCAACCAACCGTAAATCCCTAATATGGCAAATAGACAGGAATTTTATAATCCGTTTCTCACACACTCTAGATTCGCTCGCTTGTATAAATTCTATCGCGAACACCGCTTGAAGTATGCAAAATTACCTTTATTATGCATCGGACACATGTGGTTGTTAGGAAGAGTGGCTCGTGGTACGGGAAGCTTATTTTCGCTCACAGTTGGGAATGCATTGAATCAGTGTTGGTAAGAATATATAATTTTCGTTTGCGGCTTAATAGTGAATATTTTGATTAGCATAACGTTTTATTACTATTTTGTAAATTATGAACTGAGTTTTTTACGACGACATTGTTCGACAAGTAAGACTTGCCCAAAAATAGTATGTAGCTAGAAGTAGCCTTAGTTATTGCAGTGTTCAATTATCTATATAACGTTGAAGGGATTGTTTGAATGCGCTAATCTCAGAACTACACAACTGGTTAAAAACGTCACTAATATAAGCTACATTACTCCCGACTGCTATAGGCTTTTATCCCACGAAAATATAAAACATGACTTTTATCCCGGCAAAACTGTTTCACCCGGACGGATCCGCGAGCAATAAATATATAAAATAACAGAAAGAGGGTTATGTTTGTTTCTTTTTGCTGCTTGTCAGTGCGAGGCCCCTCGAAGCGATCCTGGGCGATTGTCGCATTAGTCAACTCCTAAACCCACTACTGTATCTGACAAAACCAGCTAAAACATACATAAATCACTACGTGTAATGAGGGTATCATCCGTGTTCAGAAACTATACTGATAGCAGCAGAGGCAATTTTTGTGCGCTTGGTTTTTACACCGAATGCACGCATTCGGGTACATTTGTAGTGGGCCGAGGAACAAAGTGCAGTGACATACGTCGTGGTTGTCAACACATTTAGGCCTAGAAGGGACCGCGAACGTTCCCCTTGTTTTCCCCTCTGCCTATCCTAGAAAGTTCCCATCCTTCCCCCAATTTTCTTCCCCATTCTCCACCAGGCCTCAACAGGTGCAAAGCCAGGGTATTACAGTATCCCATTCGCGGGTTTCCTCTGGTATTGACAGCAGGGACGCCTGCTAAAAAAATACACTGAATCCAAACTCGCCTACGCGAGTCCTTCCAATACCTCGAAGATCCTTTATTATTTCTAACAGCCAATAATCAAGAGATGACCTACTTGCATTTTTCTCTCTAAAAGATAAAATATAAAAGACTAACAAGTTCGCTGTTATTGATCACGCTGAAGTTGTTTATGAAGTATTGTACTTTATTTTGTTCCAATTAGCAGCTGTCGTATGGCGGCTGAGTGTGACTTGTGATGTAGATAACGCACGCCTTGGTATAGCTATGGTGTTTGCTGCTGTACCGCCTTGGTTTATACTTTTTGAAGTTTAAAAGGCAAAGGAATAACTAAAAGTTAATGGTGTGATTTTTAAATAGAGCGTTTTTAAGTTGATGTGGTATGTGTATTGCCAAAACTCCAATGGTGGTCTATTTTTCGTCTGTGCGCGCTAATTTCCCAACGAGCAAGATAGAATTTGGTGTTTTCATTAACTAGAGGACTATTCTAAGAGAAGCCGGATCTACACTTCACTAAGTAGGATTTACGTTTGGTGGTTTTACCTAGGAGTTATTTTCATCTAATTCTAGAATCAACATGTCAGTGTGTGCCAAGTCTAAATATTTAAATATTGTGTCTTTTTCGGCCTTAACAAGGTTATTTTCATGCGGGTTGGTGACGTTAACAAGTATTGCCCGTTGCGACAATTGATCTTTTATTACAATATCAGGTTTATTGGCAACAATGGTCCTATATAAATAGTAGATCGATCCCAGGACAGATTTACATTATCATTTTTGAGAACTGATTTTTGTACATACTGGTAATACGATTTAGTTATTGCTTATTATCATGCCTACATCGCTTGTCAGTCTGCACATTATGGACTCTATTATTGAGTAGGTAGCGGTCTGAAGTTATCAAACAATTATATTATGTATCTTAAATTATAATGAGAGCGAAAATATAGAGGCATTACACACTCTGAGCAGGTATTCAACTCGCACTTTGCTTTTTATGATAATCTACAAGCGAGTCGCAACGAGTTAACTGAAAGAACAATGCAAAATGACGACATTGTAAAACAATATAACTGTATCCGTTGCCGAGTGGGATCCTGCGAGCGACTAATTGCTACTTCATACCGTGCTAGTGTTGCCAGTAAGCTCTACCAAATTTTGGCCTAAAAACGCGGAATTCATTTTTTCAATCGAATGATTTAAAAGAATTTTGATATTTTTTGTTGTAAAATAGAAAACTAGTTTTAAAATGACTCATTTATATACGTTACTTGAAGGTCATGTAGTCATTGTAGCTACCTAATTTAAAATATATATGAAATCAATAGTTCCCAGCAAGCAAGTCTTTACATATCAGTGCAATTCTTTACGGCCTGAAAATAGGTATGATCAGAGTGTACCTGGCAACACTATACACGAGTATCTTGTTGTAGGATTTGCACGCGCAATCCGAACAACGCGTATTGTTTGTGAACCATTCAATAATTTTGATCAAAGTGGAGTTCGTATGAAATGATACAATCAGATGCGAACCAAACTAATTGGGAATATTTGTCCCGTTCCCTTTGTTTTAACTGAAGTGATAGTAGATAATTGGTTCGGCTTTAAAACAAACGCGACGCGAAAAAATGCGAAATTTTATATGTGTTTATTGGTTTATTATTGTTATCGCCGTGACTTACTGCCGTTTTCGATACACGATCTCAATCTCAATCTTCAATCCGATTCCGAGAATTAACCAATCAAAATGATTCATTTGTAACGATGTCGAAAAACCATTGTTCTGATTGGTGCATTTTTGAGATAGATCGAAAAAAGCGATTTGGATCGTTTATTGTAATTGGCGGTTAGTGACTACGTGTTCTGAAAACGTTTTGAATTCGATTCAAATATCGAACAATAGTAAAGCTAGTATTTCGATTATTAAAGACATAATTGTCATTGGTGGTAGTGAGACGAATTGTTGATGTACATTTTTTAACTATACCCAATTAACCACTTTAGTACCTAAAAGCTTAACATATTGTCTGTCATTAAAACTTAGGATAAAGGAAAGTTTATAGTATCCACTCGCAGCTCACAAAGCTTGAACAAGTCGAGCACACTTCAAACATGAATTATTCTCTCCGAGCGGTTGAGGCTCAAATTAGTCTATTGAGAAAAGTCCCTCTGAACGCGCCTGCAGCATGAGGCAAATTACGCTACCTGGTCCTGTAGGGTGGTCTGAATTTTTAATATTAGCGGGGAATTGTTAAAATACTTACTTCTTTTAATTAGACGTTGTTATATCCTATTGATTTTGGGGGAATTCGAGGAGACAGTTTTAGTGTTTGATGATTTTATTGGTCATAGCTTTGATTTAGAAAAATATTGCTTGAACGCTATGATTTATGGGGGATATGTTAGGAATTATGAGGGTGTGAATGTATTTAGATTTTGATGATTTCATAGTTGAAAGCTTCGATTTAGGCATCACAAGCTTATGGTCCTCACTTCTATATTAATTAAAAACATGATTTGATAAAAAATAAACATCCCTTTAAATGTAGTAATCCGACAAACATCTAAAATCCAATCAATTTTACAAACTTCTTTATTTATTATTATAAGAAAGGATTATTTATATATTATTAGGTAGCAAGGTCATCTGCAAATACATTGATAGCTCCCATGCATTAGGTACCTCATAAAATAAGCTTTTATAGAGCACCCGTTTTAATGAATATTCTTCTTTTGGTAAATACTTAAAACATTCTTCAACTATGTTTAATTTTTTTATAATTTTATCTAACAACATAAAAACAAACCAGTTAAAAATATTCCCACTAAACTCTAGCTTTTTAAATTACGACCTTATGCGTAGGAGTAATCGAAATGTACATTTATTTACATCGTGCGAATAGATATCGAGTAAAAATACGCTGGAAAAGTAACATTCTATGTACAATTTTCTGTATGTTAATTCGATACAGCACACACGAATCTACATCGTACAGTCGCGTTGCTGAGAGGGATGCATTCGAATTATTCAGACGATTGAATCGATTAAATCCTCCGGCTTGGCAAACAAGGCACAGCGTGCCGCGTGACCGACTCTTGTGAGCTCGATAGATGCAACAAATTATTGTTTGAGCTAAATGATGCTGTGTATTCAGAGTATTGACTGTGCGAGTCATATGCAGGAATAAGTCGTGGTGAGTTACAAAGCGGTGTATCTAATGGTTGAACCACTGCACCGACTGTCTATTTCCCTGGATTTTTTCTTTTTTTCATATGCGCTCAGCAAAGTGACTTCACTGCACCTTATGGTAAGTGGAATAGGCTCCAATAGAGTGTCGACTGACGAGAGATAACCCCTCGGTAGTTGACACAATTATACCAGCTTGTTGGAATCAGATATATACAGGCTGATCCCGGAACGCGGCACATTTACTTGGGTCACTATGGCGGGTTTTAACACCTTGTTTACGGTCGCTATCCGGGCGGATATAAAATATATCCCACTACCAGTATAAGTCCTGTCCAGTTACGAGGCGGGTAAACGCTGTCAACTGTTCCAGCCACACGTCATAAAATGGCGGCAACGAGTATTGATACAATTATTTGAAATTGTTTCCACAAATAAACTGTCTAATGGATAAGTTAGACTCGGTTATGACAATATAACCAACCAAAAAATTATATAAAAATAAGCTGTTAATATTAACACGTAATTAATCCAAATGCAATAGGTACTTTACAGTTCAACAAAACACGACACAAAAAAGTATGAATCAATTTACACAATTTATTTTTCATACACATAGAAAGATCTTGCTGTAATAATTAACAATTCGCAAATTTGTTTAAAACTTGTACATTTTGGAATTACTTAGTCCTGTAACAGATTTTTTAAGTAAATTCATTATTTGAAACATTAATACCGTACCTAATATTCAACTCATTGCGGCCATTTTGTTATGCAGGTCTGAAACAAAAGTTGAGATACTTAGCGATTACTTCCTGTGTCTTTTGCGAGATTAAAGTATGTCACTGTCCGTCCTCTCTGCATAAAAATTACGGTATTTTTTTCTATAGGTGCGCTTTTATTCTATACTTTTAGTGTGCTGCATAGTGCATACGTATGAAAGTATTGTAAAAGTGTATACTTAAATTATATATCTTCCCGACTTTTAGGCTCTTATTTCTCGAAATATTTATCTTATAAAACATATATTATACACACACACACACACACAACATCACGCATTTTATCCCCGAAGGGGTATGCAGAGGCGCAACCATGGCACCCACTTTTCGCCAAGTGTGTTCCGTCCCATGATGTGATAGGGGGCGAGCCTATCGCCATATCGGGCACAAATTCCAGACTCCGGGCTGATACTGAGCAGAAAAACCCAAATATCACTTTGCCCGACCCGGGATTCGAACCCCGGACCTCAGAGCGCTGCCGTACCGCGCATGGAGTACAACTACGCCACCGAGGCAGTCATATATTATAGTATAGTTACATATATTATAGTTATACACAAATATAGTATAATTATATTGTGATAAATATTACATCAAAGCAATTTTACTACAATATTTCAAAAGTCCTTTCCTAACATTCACCTACATTATACGAAGATGTCGAGTTTAAATTTTCATATTTGCCAAGGTACGGGTTTGTGTCATGCATTGCCTGTCACAGTGTTAAGCATTTTATTAAATTCTTCTTCTATCAGTATTATAAGTACTGGGTAAAGATGTTTGCGAAGAATGAAGTGGCGATAGTCCAGATAGAAGTGGAACGGACTGCCGAGACGAATGTCCGCAGTCCAAAACCTATAACACCCAATAACCTTTTATACGGTTGTGTGTACATATTCTTTGCTATTTATTGCTTGCTTTAACGGTGAAGGAAAACATCGCGAAGATACCTGCGCATTTTGAGTATATGTGAAGTCTGTCAATCCGCACTAGGCCAGCGTGGTGGACTAAGGCCTAATCCCGCTCAGTAGTAAAGAAGGCCCGTGCCCAGTTATAAGACAGTATATAATACAGGGCTGATATTATTATATTATACATATATAAAGATGTTTAGTTTTAAATTGTTTACAGATTTGGATCTTAATTAGTTGCTGACTTGTACATAAACTGTTTAACAGTTTTGGATGAAATTTGATTCACAGACCATATGTTAGAATAACTGTTGCAGGAAATGTACACAATAACCCATTTTATTTATAGACGTTTTTTTATCGAAGGAAGGAGCATTGCTGTGATAACAAGTCTGTTTCTCAGTGCTGACGGCATGGCAGCCTTCGCAGTGCGTAGACATAGGGCCGTTGTGGTTGGCTAATATTGAGATACAACTTGAATCTAGTTGGCTGTCAGATAAACAAAGCTGAAAAAACAGCAAGCTGTCAGATAAACGAAGCTGGGAAACAGACTTGTTATCACAGCAGTGCTCCGTCCTTAGATAAATAACGTCTCTGAATAAGGGGGTAAGAGCTTTATCACAGGCACAATCTTTTAATTTCGATGTAGTTGCGTATCCACGCGATAACTGCTATTAAACCTTAGTTGCAGTCAAAGCGGGAGTAACCGAAGTTGATACAAGAATCTGGTGAATCAAAATCAATCTTGCCAAAGCGAGCTAGTTTGGGGAATCTACGTCACTGAACATACAGGGGCGTAGTAAGAAACCTTGTTGGGGGAAAAGGCAGTGTATGAGGAAATATTTTTTGTTTTAATTGGGGCAGTTGTAAAAAAATATTTAATTGGTTTTAAATAGCTTAGTTCGACTATAACTCATAAGTAGGTATTGTGGTCTACAGAATTATTTAATGGAAAGCGGGGAGGAGGCAGGGGGGCTAAATAACTATCCTGACTACTGCCCTGCCTATAGAACGCAGAAAGCCTTCGTAATCAAACAAGACTGTATTTACAAACAATTAAAAGTTACTCAGTTAAACTTACTTCGCATGGTTGTTATTTCAAAACTTAAAAGTTATAATCCGTTTAAGAAGTTAATCGATTAGTTTAAAGTATGTTTGAGACAGGTCTTTAAATACTTTACAAGATTAGGCTCCAGTTCCATTGATGAAGAGTCGCGAGAGGCGAGTTAGGAGCTTGTTACTAATCAGGGAATAAGGGAGTGAGATGAGTGTGTTAAATGCATTGACGTAAATTCTATAAACACGAACGTCAATATCTCAGAACAAGAACAAGCAATATAAACTATTTGTTCAAAATCTGAATTAAAATTTCAACCAAAACGTCACTAATATAACCTATATATTTACTTGAAAAACAAATAATTTTACTTATTTGACTAATATTTTTTTATTCACATCCAGTTTTACACTTAGACTTGAGCTCTTATATCATGAGTGCCACTCCGTACACTACCACAAGCTGTCAATATTGACCATACTAAAGTAGAATGTTCGGAACGCCAAAACTAGTACGTAGTACATATACATTGATGGTTAATTGTATTTAATAGTAAGTGAATTCACGACGTGATTCATAATAATGCTATAAATGATGAGCGATAATTTGCACTCGTATACACAATATTTTATCAACAGAATTTTATAACAAATTTCTCGTCTAAGCTAGCCTCACTCAGCAATTTTCACATGCCTTGTTATTGCAAAACATTGAACCATAGTTTTCTATGAAGGTGTAAGCTTTAAATTTTTTTATTATGTTATATATCCTGATTTCTCATGTTTACGCGAATGTTAGACATTGAAATAAAACTATTTTACGGATGTCCAGAGCACATTATAATACAAAAAACCGCGACAAAATCTGTGTGTTTTATTTTAATATTATATATCCTTTTACATGAAAACAGTCTATAGCCAATTGCTCGCTAGCAGTGAGACAAGTCCCTTACACTGCAGATAGCGTAACACTACGATGGGTAGAAGTAAGTTCTTGGAGAAAATGCAAGCGTTTGTTACGTTTAATCGGACACCCTGCCTGTAACTTACATCGCTTAACAGATAACAATATCTTAGGAAGGAAAAGTTCCCCTGGGAAAAGTATTTACAGAATTAAGCGGCAGGGTATACTGTAGCTGTGTTTTTACAGCGTGAATTAGGAATGTATTGGCTAGACCGCGGTGGTACCACAATTCTAAATAGTAATAGCGTGTTGTGTCGCGTAATTACTTTTGTTAGGTTAGAAGTCATAAGATGTAAGTAGATCAAGGAGAAATGGGAGCTTGTTGCGTTTTATATGATCTGTTTTATTTCCAGAGGCTCGAACATCTTCTTAATATTTTTTCCTTTCCTTAAGATTGGTAATGCTTAGTTTAGGCTATGTAACATCACGCTATGACCAATAGGAGCGGAGCATCAATGAAAAATGTTCCAAAAATAGCCAAAATGTATGATGCCTTTTAGGAACTTCCGTTGCGTAAACGATTAAAGTTACGCAACAATCATGTATGAAAGAATTGTTATACTTAAAAAGTTATAGAAAATATATTTTCAACTTAGTTTCACTTCGAAGTGCAATATCTGCTGTGATGGTGTCAAATTAAAGCAAGGATCTTAAGATAATAAACAGATATCATCTTAAATGATACTTTACGTCACTGCATAATATGAAGGATTATGACGCCCAAGGTTTTTTTTTATTAAACATTGCCTATTCAGATGACAGAGGCAGTCTGAGGGGAAGGCGAACTGGGCAACCACCCGGGGCCTCGCGCGGTACTTTGCAGGATGCCTTTCACGATCTTGTCGACGAAGCGGATAAAACCGGGAAACTTTTTCCACGCCTAGGGCCTCATGTTATTTAGGGCCGCCACTGGATGACAACAGGCGCTCGAATGACTAGAATTTTTTTTTTAGATCTTAAATGTTAACTTAAGATTTTACTCAAAGGTGAGATTGGGTAGTTAATGCAGTTCTAGTTTTGTTCTAAACTGGCTTGGTGCCGTAGTTGTATTTCGGTAAGACCTCAGAGCTCAGGTCTCGGGTTCGACCCCGGGTCGGGCAAAATGATTTGGGTTTTTTTATTTAGTATCAGCCCAGAGTTTAGAATTTGTGCCCGATATGCCGATAGGTTAGCCCTGTATTACACAATGGGACGGAATACGCTCGGCAAAAGTGGTGTAGCAGTTGCGACTCTGTTTACCCTTCGGGGATAAAAGACGTGAGTGTGAGTATGTTTATTCTAAAATTAAAGGTGTTTATTGGTGATGGATTTTATTTAACGTCTGGGGGACACTTATCTTGCTCGTTTTTGGCCTCATCTTTATGATTTATTAATCCAGGTCAGTCTTGTTTAGTAAATCCCTACAACCTCCGAAAAACTGGGTACAATCAGAACACTCACACAAAAATATAAAAAATCAAAAATTTAATTATATTAAAATACTCCCATCTAAGTGACATTCAAAAGGCATTGCTCCGGAAAATGTACCAAAGCTAAGTGTGTCTACATTTTTGATGATCTATGCGCGCAATATCCATGAGTTAATCGCAGCACTTTACAGCAACTGTGAACAGTTAATTTACAAGGAATGCATAAATACTTAAGTACGATTCTCGCCAAACGGCAGTTGGCTCAAGAGCGTCATTTGAAATTCATATAGAAGTTGCGGACGTGCGACGCGGCATATGATTTCCAACCATTTCGGGGGTAACTGATTTAAAAATGTATACGCTGGAATATGTTCTATCTTTGAAGAAGTATGTTTTGTTTTATCGTTGTGCGTTTTTATTGAGAATGCTGTTAAAAAATTATTCATTTCGAAAGTTTATTTTGCTCTGTTACAAAGATTTATATAGGTACTAACTATATGCAAATATATTCAATATACAGATTGTCTTTTTGTAGTAGACGCAAAATACTCTCTTAGTTACTTAGACTTAGTCAAAATAAACTCTTAGTTACGCAATGTAGTGTTCTAATGATTAATTCTATTGTAAGTTTCTTTGGCTCTTTCTCTCAATTTTATACAGCAGTTACCCCACTGCACCTAATGGTAAGTGGTGTGGGGTCCAATATAATGTCCCCTGATAAGAGCTGAGTACCCCTCGATAGTCGACCCAATTATGCCGGCCTGGTGGAACCGAATAAACACAGGCTGATCCCGGAACGCCACACACTCAAGTGAGCCACTATGGTGAGTTTCAATACCTTAGCGGTACCATTCTAAATTCAAATTATAATTTTTAAACATATATTCAAATATAAAAGACGCAGCGAATTTAAAATCCATAAATAAACTAATTTTATAAATTTCTCTAAAGCCAGTGATATCAACTTATCTTCACCGTTAGACCATTTTACTAATGGAAGCCGAGAATCGGTGATGTTTGATTTGTCTTACCTTACCGCTAAGCGCTGGGAATTGCACCATTTCTCACCGCTTGCCAGATACGTTCCCAGCTTAGGAAATAAAGTATTACAATTCACCAACTTCGATTACAATTCAAAACCAATCATAAAGGATATATTGGACTGGGATTTCATTGTTTGTTTAGTTTTTTTTATTTAGTTCGCGATAGCGGTTTTAACAACTTGTGTGGGAACACAAGGTGTTAAAACCCGTCAAAGTCACGTAAGTGTGTCGCGTTCCGGGATCGGCCTGTGTACATCCGGTTCCAACAGGCCGGCATAATTGTGCCGATAGCCGAGGGGTAATCATCTCTCGTCAATTGACATTCTATTGGACCCCACTCCACTTACCATCAGGTGCAGGATTACTTTGTCGTGCGCATATAATAAAAAAGCTTCCCAATTTACGAACTGTTAAATATTCCAACAGTAGCTAAGTCAAAAACTATGATTACCTAAAATTCTGAATCAAGGATAGTCATTAGTCATTAAGAGCGATATTATAAATTTCTTTCTAAAACCTTGTCTCTCAAACTAGTTCCAAACAGCCATTATGGTTCGAAATAACATTTTAATCTGAAATAACATCAACAGAGCTGACAAACTCTTTATATTTATAGCCCTGATTCACCTGAGATACATAATGTCTTGTATTTACATAAAATAGTCGTATTCAGCAAAATTATACGGGCATTCGAATGTTTTGATCTCGGTATTCGGATGAACTGTATAAATCTCGTTTTGAGCCCGACTAGGAACCCTGGCAAGTTACCGAACAACAGTAATGAACGTTTAATCCTCTAAATTTCTGAATAATCCCACGGGATCTATTTGAGACTCGGCTTTACTGTCGATGTATAATTGTGTGTCTATGTATTATTATTGAGAGTTGACATTATGTATTTGCTCGCGAATTTATGTATAAGAATTTTGGAAAATTAACAGTCCACTTTATATGTAACAATAAAAAAATATATGTCGCCCAATTCTGTCTGGTTATCTAAGTTTCATTCCGTTTTCTTAAAAAATATATTAATAAAATAATATATATTATACTATAGTACTTATAAGATGTAATCAAAAACCGTTCACCGCATATAAAATTCTATATACACATAAAATACATCCTGAAGTAATATAATATAATATAGAATAATTCCCTTTTATTTCACGGCGTGGGTGGCCCGAGTATAAATCCCATTTAAAATCAAAAAGGAATTTCACATTTTGCAAACACTTTTAATTTCATAAAACATTTCTAACAAAATGCTATCCATAAATTTCAACACTTTTCTTGGCCATTACAATTTGTTCCAACGACATTGCATTAGTGGGGTCGGCAGAGAGCATACTTTAAAAGGCTGCGTGAATAATGACTACTTCAGAAGGGATTAGAGATTGCGTTATATGGATTTATTTGAATTATATGTGTATGAGTGGTGTTAGATCTCTCATATGTGAGGGTCCGCCTGGGGTACCATCGCAATGTCTATTTCTTCCGTCAAGCAACAGTGTGTAGTCACTGTTGTGTTCCGGTTTGAAGGAAATTGTAGCCAGTGTAACTACTAGACATAATAAGACTTAACATCTCATGTCTCAGGATGACGAGCGCATTGGTATACCAAACTATGCTTTGTAATTCAAGGTGTTGGATGGTGTTTCTACTGTTTATGGGCGGTCGTATCGCTTACCATCAGGCGAACGGCAAGCTCGTCTCGTCAAAGAAATAAAAAAATAAGTTGATGAGTTTTGTCAGAGTCTATAATATGAGGAATTTTGGAAGGACGATAAGTTTCTATATAGACTCGACGATCATTAAAAGTATATCTTCCTATATAATGAGGAGATTCTTTAAAGTTGGTACTTAGAGAGGGCAAACGAGTAATGATTTCTTATGTTTACGTGTGTGGGACATTATAAATAAAACCGCTTTACGGATTTTATCGCGTTTTTTTTATCATCATCAGCCTATATCTTTGTCCACTGCTGGACAGAGGCCTCCTCCAATATGCGCAATTTTACCCTATCTTTGGCCTGTCGCATTATCATTTTTATATTAGATATAATTTTATTTTAAGTGCAAACGAGTAAGATAAAGCTGTATCCATTTATTTGTGACTAAATCACGATAATTAGCTATTTTGATCTGTATTTTGCGTGTAGGTGTTCTTAGTGTTAATTTAGCTGTTAGTATAAGGCTCCGTGCAGACGGTATCTACTTGTTACCCACACTTCTATGAAACACCATACCACTATGAAGATGTAGTGCGTAAATTCACTGACAGGGACGTCCAATGGCTGAATTGTACATTTTAATATATAATAATAAATACTGGGTAACAAAACTTAGTTACACTTTAATCTTGTTCTTTTAATATTGCCGTGTATTATATACCGTCCCACTGCTGAGCACGGGCCTATTCTACTACTGAGAGGGATTAAGCTTGAGCCTAGGCCTAGTGCGGATTGGTAGATTCACACACCCTCAAAAATCCTAAAAAGAACTTCTTAGGTTTTTACGATATTTTCCTTCACCGTTAAAGAAAGCGATAATTGACAAAGTACAGGATACTCATGCAATTTGTCGCATCTGCAACATATTCTATGAAGACACCTTACCCAGTCGCATTTAGATAATTGCGGGATAACGGCGGAACTTTGTTGGTTGGTGCTTTTGTGGCGGCCTGTCGCCTGTCAACGTCCTTTGATGTTCACAATGACGCCTCGACGCAGTCATTGTTACATGTACAAAAATGTTTATCATTAACATTCTTTGTGCTGCGTTAATTAAAAATGCTGTGATTTTTTGTAATTGGAATGATGAGTTTTATATAGAACGTGCGGGGTAATATGTCTGCATTTGAAGTAGGTGAATGAGTGTTATGAAGTTTTTGTGTTGTCTATTTGTAGTTTAGAAAGTCTGGAAAATAGTTGTCTGCGATATTATGTAACTCAAAGAGATGTCGTGAAAAAAGGTTGCAATGTTCTAGATTTTGTACGAATAAAAAAATATGACCAGCTTTCAACAGTAAATTATTTAGTCCCGCGTAGGACGTTTGCAATAATTATAATATTTAAACTTCAGTCCTTGAATAGTGTTTTTTACAAGCGAGCGACTCGCTCGTCCCTTTAGTCAATTGTAAAAAAAATGAATGACCTAAGTCACTGTTACAACGAAATAATCCTTACTATATCTTATTTATACTTTAAACCCATTAACAATTGACTTTATTATAATGAATGGCACAGTTGCGTCGCCGAGCATAGAGGAGCGTAATGATTCGTTTTACGTGATTTGATGGGATTGCACCCGTGCAGTTGCTGTTCATTAAAATAATGACGCGTTTTGTGGCCGGGCTCTATATTGTCCACATTAATGGAAACGCAGTGGCGGATGAGATAAAGTCCTGCTTTGATATGGATTTGGGATTGTTATGTATTGTGTGTACGATGTTGAGTTTAAGTTTGATGTTTGAAAATGGAACAGCCGATGTTAAAGTTGTATGGTTTAAATAACAATATCTATGCTTGAAGATATTTTACGACTTTTTGGTCAGGAATTTGATATATATATATATATATATAATACGGGGTAAAAGACTACAGAAAAAAGCACCCAGCCAGAAGTCGCAACATTTTTATTATATGTAACTAATAACTATCATAATTTATTTATTTATAAATTGAATGAAAATTTACAGCACTTAGCCAAAACACTTACATCAAACAATATAATCTAACTCTAAATTTAACAATATTAAGACAGCAATAACAATAAAATAAAATTCAAACTAGTAACAAAATAACTAAAATTATTTCCAATACTTAACTCACTAAGGAACATTTTAATATTACCTGCATAGTAACAGTTGTTTACAGTTTAGTTTGCAATTGCAGCCGAGTGCAAAATCGAACCTTAAAGTAAGTTTTTATTATTATAAACAATATTCATTCTTCATATGAAGAATGAATGGCATGTATCAAATTAAACAGATTTAGAAACAGAGACAAAATAACCAAAAACAGTTTATAAATATGAATAGTTTTAAAAATATTTAATGTTAATTTTTAAAAAATATGTACGAAGTGTTAAATCTAACACAAAAGCAATAATTGAAATCTGGTGAAAAATCCACAAGTTATAAGCCATTGAAATAACGTAGTAGGGGTGAGTGTCAAAAAACAGAAAAGAAACAAAATACTTCCATGTGACGTCAGTGGGCATGCGAAAGAAAGAGATGGTGCGATATCCCCACTCCACGCCCACTCCTGCACGTAGCAATATTTGAAATTTGAATTACTGCCTCATTTCTTATCGAATTTTGATGTTGTACTCACAGAAGGATTTTTTTTTTATACGAATTGCTGTTACTTATTTAAAAAGTGCACAAAACCAAACAAAGTCAAATACCCTATTGTATAATTCTAGTATGAATCTTGTTTTGTCTTACGACATCGTAGGTTGATGTTTTGACCTTAATCGACAGTCTATCTAGATCTTAAGTTTAATGTCTTGAACATTTCCATCGAGATTAATATTGAAAGACATTAAAAGTTCATCATCTTAAATTCAGTATCAGAAGTTTTTATGGAGTCCATAATAAAATTTTAAATCAATCGTAAAACATTTGGTAATAAAATATTTATGTTGAAGCCGAATGAAGTCTTTAGAATCATATATGTGTTAACATATAATATATGGAAAGGTTTTGGTTTAGGGGTGATAGATATAAACATTATATACTGTCCCACTGTTGGGCAACATTTGGTTGATATAAATTACGTAACAATAATGATTTCTTATTTACGCGAATATAAGATAATGAAATAAAACTATTTACAGATTTTAACGCGGTTATTTATATTATTATAAGTCCCACCGTTTCGAAGACTGCAGCTTTCATGGTCACGGGGTGGACTAACAAAAAAAAAAACTTAGGATTATCGAAATTACAATTTTACTTAGCAGTAAGCTTGGTTTCTTTCACATTATAGGACGGACATACTCGTAACGTTAAAACTAGATGAACTTTTTTTAACTGCCTTAGTGCTGGGTATGGGCCTCTTCTACTATTGAGAGGGTTTAGGTCTTAGTCCACCACGCTGACCTAGTGCGGATTGGCAGACTTCACATACCCTCAAAATTCTTATACAGAACTCTTCACAATATGCAGGTTTCCTGGCAATGTTAGCCTTCATTGTTAAAGCAAACGGTAATTCATAAAGAATACACACGTAACTTTTACAAAGGTTAGAGGTGCATGTTCTTGGGTTTTGACATTCTTCTCTGCAGTCCGTTCCACTCCAAACTAGTTTGTAATCGCCTTTTTTCCACATAATATCAAACATGCTAAATAGACCTTTTTCATTCCAGAAGCACAATTAGCTAAAAGCTGTTCTATATTTGAAAAGAAAAAAGAATTCACGATTACCAAGGCCTCAAAAGAAAATAGGTCACATTCGCATAAATTTGCACAGCAAGTGTGAATTCCGTAAACCCATTATGTAGTGACACAATTCACTGGTGCTCTCAAAAAGTTCGCTGCGAAATGCCGTCATAAATTTTAAACTTAATAGCAAAATATATTATGGGCGAGCGAAACTGCATCTAGATTTGCAAGTGTAAATGGAACAATGCATGCAGTGTTCCGACCCATTGGCCGCGTCAAATCGATGAGTGGACACCGAACTGATTCCCCCCATTGAGTGGCCCCGGTTGAATATTCAACGCGCAAAAAGAATTTATGAGATTTTGCACAGATTTAAACGACATACGTTTGATAAAACTTTGTTGTCATCGAGAACTTACAGTTCACGTTTATTATATTAGTTGTACCTCTTGTGGAGTTATTGACTTGTGTTTTTTATAATATTTTTTGAGACAGCTTTACGTACATTGTAGACAAAGATTTGAACACAAGTAACGCTAATTTTATTTTTACTTTGTACTTTTTAATTATAAATAATAATCATTACCATCAATGTCAGCTGATAGTAACACGATTTAATATGATTTTGGTTTTGTAGCCTATTGACTTTTTTATCGTAAAAACGACAATCAAAACATCGTATTCTATTATAAACAAACATACAATATTATTTGACATTCGCAAATTCAAACCATTAAGACAAGATATTTGCATACACTTAATTTCTGTATAGTTATAGGGTTGTGAAAGTAATTGGTTATTGAATATAGACGAGGGTGCGATCGTTTGGATAACAATAATTGGAAATAGGATTACTGTGCACGCTGTCGGCGTGTTTGCTTTCATCAGCATTCTCTCGCAGGCAATGTTGTTAACATTTTAGTCATTACTGTATGTCTAAATGTTGCAATGACGTTCCTATTAACAATAAATCAACTCATGTAATGGTTTCTATGTGTGTTAAATACAAATAATGCAATAAACCGAAAAATACTTCAAAATAGATCGAGGAACGGTAATGAACGTATGTAATGTTAGAATCAATAGTCGGCTTAGTAGTTAGATCTTGCTATCTCTCTCGCACGTCTGCATTGTAATCGCAGTTACGTCACACGGTGGATGAGACATACACTCCTTCACTATTTGTATTTCTTTTACTAAAATTTTAAATATTGTAGCGTATTGATTGACCTGCGGATTTTTTCAATTGTTTAGATTTTAAATAACAATAAGAAATGTTAATTTGAAGTATTGATTGTCGATGGTTGACAAAAAAAAAATAGAACAAGTGTCTTATCCAGAATCTCTCAACTTATAGGCTTTCATTTTGAAATTGAAATGGGTATATTTTGGTTGAATAAGGAAAAACATTGAAAGATACCACATAAATAAAAAAAATGAAAATACCTAAACTAAATCTCATAAAGAACAAGTGTAACACATTATGAATAAAATGATTGCTATTTTACTAATTAAATTGCAAATATTTGCTTTAGGTTTTTGAAAATTTAGACCACCTACATTAGGATTAAAACTACGCTGCAACAGTAAGTTAAATCCCAGCCAAGATATACAAACTAAATTCGCAGAGACGATAAGCTGAGCTTAAGCGTAGAGTACAGGTATAGTTCCTGATATATTTTAGACATAGTATGTATGTCTAGATTATGGTGTTCGTCTTAATAACCATTATTATCTTCTTATTTTCCTAATCTTCCTTATTGTTAAAAAACAAACAATTTGAGCTTTTGTAAGTTGAAATAAAGGTTTGTTGTTGTTCATTTATTTTTCAAGTCAATCAGAGATCAGCCTGGTTCGCAGGAGATATTATAGTGCACAAGTATGTGCGCATTACATAGGTAAATTATCTGTTCCTTCAATCTCGTAGTTCGGTAAGACGGCAATCCGACATGACTGGAGAGAGATCAGACGCAGGACTAACGGCTTTACGTGCTTTCCGAGGCACGGGGGTATCACAGCAACCAACTTCCTGAATCCGAGCTGTGACTGAGTAAAGTTTTAAGATGAAAAAACCCAGTCACAATTATTTTGGTCCGACCCGGGATTCGAACCCGGGACCTCAGCGCAGTAGTCACATTCGTACCGTGTACAATTACAACTACGCCACCAAGGCAGTCAAGCAATACCTAAGATTTAAGCAATACTGTTAAAATAAATAAAAAATTCAAAACGATTTACAAAGGCTATATACACAAAGAACATTCTTAACAATAGTGACCTACTTTTCTTTTGAATATGGCGTTTGATTGCGTTTTAATTGTACGAACAGTGTTGTAGAGCACAAGAAATTTTACCGCTTCTTCGAGTTGTACTTTGTGGGAATCCTTAGAGGTATGAAACCGCTTTGAGTAAGTTAAGTTATATAAGTTCGTGTAATGGAAATGTTTTTCATGCTACTATGATGAGAAAGGCGTCTTTAATAAGCGTCAAGATTGCAGTACAACGGTTTTTGAAGGACTATATCTTAGATTCCAATAACAAAGTATTCTGGAATATTCTAAAGAAATTTTTACCTAAGATATGAGATGTTCCTGAGATATTTAGACATATAAATGTTGAGTATTGTCTGAATAGGTAAATAAAAGACCTCGCCATGTCTAATATCGGGAACTGTCAACGTTAACTAACTATTTGTTAAAGGAATAGGTGCAACTGGCGACCCCTTAAGCATGTTTTTTTATATTCCTGGCTATAACGACACTAGCTACTTTGTTTAATCCAGTATAATGAGGCTAAAATATCGTTTTTTAGCGACAAAAATAGATAAACTAGTTGTACCGAATTAGAAAATAAAGTTCGCATACAATAGATTAACTAAATTAGTAGTAGTAGTAGTTTATTTATTAGTAGAATAAATAAATTATAATAAGTGCTTTTAGTTTATTCTCGTGTCTAATAACAGTCAAGCTGACATTAAGAATTCTAATTAATTGTACGTTAACATATTTATGACATAGTCGTGAAATAACGACCAAGCTCCTTAAATAAAGATTAAAAAAAAAAAAAAAAAACTTGACATTGGCAGAATTGTAAAAATGTAACGTCCAATTACAACTGATTGAAATTGGAACGTATTGATATGAATAATTAATTTACAATTCAGTAATCTTTTAATTCGTACATATACGAAATAACAAAACAAAAGATTTTTTTATACTCCTGTTTAAATGAAATTGCCATTTTTTTTTATCGAAAATGTACCAATGATTTCCTGATATTGTGAATGGGCGGCTGTTAAACTCCCGTAGTAAGCTGTTTTAAAAAGAGAACTTAATATTACCTGTAGATTAAAAGTTTTTTTTCCTATATATTTGGTATTTTTCTGCTTCACGATGTAATGTCAATTGTCACTAAAATAATAATGTTTTGACAGTCTGACAATACCTGGGTTGAAAAAAAAATTTACCGCTACTTTCGACCTCTCTCATAAATGGACCAATCACAACAAAATCTTTTTGACATGCTTACAAATGAGTTATTTTGATTGGTTAATTTTTGGAGGATTGAAATTGCGTTCGTTTTTTGAAAAAGTCTGGCATTAATTTGGGACTTATATTCTCTCCTTTTTGAAACATAAATGTTATTATTGACCGACATTAATGATATTAACATACTTCAGTACATACCAAGCAGATAGCTATCAAATGCTATTAATAATGAAACTTCAATCTGAAACTATTCGTTCAGCATACAAGCAGTAATTTTTCAAATTCTTCCACGATCGCCTCTTGCATTCTCAACCCTATCAAACTTGCATAAGGTGCGAAATTCATGTACTAACCAACATAGTAATTACAACGTCTCTGATTACAAGCGTGTCGTTTGCAAACTAATAACCTTTTCGCAGCGTTTCTAAAGGCGATCGTCCACCAGGAATCGGATTTATATGGGTCACACAGCGCCTGCAACGATAATGGAAAAGGGATTACCGCGAACTCCGACTAAAGCTCAGTGAGATGCTCCGATGTCCTGCAGTTAGTTGATAATGCTGTGCGGTGGTATTAAGTTTGAATTAATGTTAATTGTGCTGACCTTTGCGGGTTTAAGGGATATATGATAAGTGACGTCATATAATATACGTTTTGTACAGTGTAGAAGCCATGTATTGTGGGAATGTCAAAAATTGAATGGTAACATGACGTCGTTTTGTAAATATTTTGTTTATATTCGGGCTGCAAATAAATGGTCAAAAATATACTTCATTTCATGCCAATTAAAGTCGCTCTCAAGGGCTGACGGCAATTGCTTATCAGTTGACAGTCAAAGGATGAGTTAAATATAGTGTTCATATTGAAATCCTTGTGAGGATTATACCAGTTTTATCTGATCTAGACGAGGTAAACTGAAAAGGTTATATCTTATGTTAATAATATTTACTTGAACAAGTATAACTGGGCTTTAAAAAAAACATTCTTGTAAACTTTCCCGCCTAAAGACAGGTGGATTCGGGAGTAAAAGTTAACGAGTAATGTACAATAAATTTTAGCGTATACATGTTACGTATGTAGATAGTGATATGTAGTTATTATCAGATTAAATGAATCGGCGCACATCTTTGAAAAACAAATGGAATTACGCAGAATTTCTTGATATTTATATAAATTGATAATAGCGTCAGCCTATCCTGCAATGAACGTTTCTATGACCTATTTAGGTCACAGAGGATCAGGGTCACAGCCCAATGTCTGTTCCCAGATACCATGTAAGACATGAAACTTGCTTTACATTGAAATGTGTTTGATGTACGGAAACTAAATCCTTGAAATACGATGATAGTTAATGTTTCTGATATTGTTAGAGCAACTGTATAGTATTCTACAGTTTATTTATGATAATAAAGAATGGAAAAGTATTTGGGGTTTAAAACTATAATATATAAGGTGTTGAGTACGGCTACCGTGGGCTACACTTGTGTAAAAAAATCATTCATTCCATTCCTCGGAATAGACATCTTGTGTACATTCGCGGAATAATAATAACCGAAGCAACCCATGAGAAGGTTCAATTGCACACCGCTCAACATTTTTTTACTGCTTGATGATAATCGCTGGCTCACTACTATAAGGTCCTATATGAATTTTTACTTATATTGGAAAAATAAGTGTTTTTTTTTTGTATTGCTTTGAATGACGAAATGAGCTTGCCGTTCGCCTGAGTGTAAGCGATACGACCGCCCATTAACAAAAGAAACCCCATCTAATAAAAATTACAAAGTATTGTTTGGTATTCCACTGGGGTCACCATTCCTGAGACATGAAATGTTAAGTCTTATGTTCAGTAGTTACACATTTGCGAATTTTCATGTTGGTAAAAATTTTAAAAGATAATTCACGGTTACCCGTTTATTATATGATATATATAATTCAATTTATGCAAAAATATAACAAAGAGTCCTGTAAGCGTGAGCTAGTGAAATATGTAAGCGGTTCTGACTGAAATTATCTTATATGAGGCAAACCATACTTAGTAAGCATTCGATGTCATAGTAAAACACTATCGATGAGGTATAAAAAATGTTATTGCATTTTTCTATTAATTCTTCAGCCTCAGGCCAGCTTGTCCGTGGCATTTGACATTTTATTTATATAATTACTTAGAAAGCACTGAAAGGGTAATAGATTGTTGTTGGTAAGTAATGTTATTAAAGTGGCCCTGTATTTACTATACATATATTCCATGGGTTTTTATGGGACAAACAAATAAAGTTAAAATTTATTTTATTCTTGAATTATTTCAAAATAAACTTTTGGTACTCAATTAAGAAATACGTGATCAATCGAAGATTGCCATGGAGGTATTTGTAATGAGTACGCGGTACCAGTACTACTCCAGCACTGAGATTTTGTTTTCGAATCCTGGCTCGTATCAAAAGTAAACGTGGCGTGATGGTGAGTTTTCCTTCTTAATAATTACTCAGTCCCAGCTCTGGAAGTTGGCTGTGTGACCCTCCGTTACTAGAAAGGACGTAAAGCTATTGGTTCTGTGTCTGATCTTTCTTAAGTCATTGCGGATTACCGTCTCACCGGACTATGAGAGTGAAGGAAGAGTGCATCTGTGTATTGCGCACACACTTGTGCACTATATCTTCGGCGTACTTGGCATATCTTCGTTAAAATTTGGCTATAAGGGATTCATCATCATCTCAGCCACAGGAAGTCCACTGCTGAACATAGGCCTCCCCCAAGGATTTCCACGTCGACCTGTTGGAAGCGGCCTGCATCCAGCGACTTCCTGCGATCTTAGCTAGGTCTTCCTCCCACCTTGTAGGAGGGATTCATACGTGATCGATATTAATCTATTACGACTTATTACTCCTGCATTTGCCACTGGTATGTCATGTACTTAACGATAAAATTCTATAAAAATCAATCTGAATTTTATTCACAGAGCAAGTGAACCGTAATTTGGCGTCGTTAATTACAAATAATTCGGTTCGGACGCATTGGCGTAGAACAGCTCAAATTTTTCTCACAAATTAATGTACAGAGCGGATAAAAAATCAGTGCTATATTTTATACATACCTTTTTATGGGTATAATGGTCGCGTGATATTATCAGAAGCTATAAATGTATATTATGAATATTATGATGGTTAATATAATGTTTGTGATTATGGAAAATACAAGATATACCATAATTGATAGCAGGATTATTGGAAAAATGTTAAATTTCAAATTACGGTTTAACAAGTATAAAGATACGAAATCCTTTGACGATAAGGCTAACTAAATCATTTATGATTCGCTTAACGGTACCGATAATCAACCATTAAGTACTTATTAGTATCTTTATAGCTTGTAATATATCATTTGAGGTTTATCGCAAAGAAGGTCAAGAATTCGAGGCATTGCTGAGTAGATGTCAGTGCGACATCGTTTCACGTCTGTGTCAAGTTACTCGCCAAGGCAATGTTGCGATCAGCCCTGCACGTGTGTACGACCTGGAAATAAAATTTCCAGTTAGTACTTACTTGTTCTTCAGCATATATGTCCACCTAATGTAGAGTGTAGACCTCTTGCATTGCACGTTATGTAGTTCTGTCCAAGATAGTACCCATTCAGCTTCTTCCGGCCACGTGGACCAGATCGTCGGTCCACTTCATCAAAGGCCTGTCTCGGTTTCTATGACCAGTAGTATTTTGGGATAAATAGTACCTATGTTAATTCAGGACTTAGTAAATTTTCTTCTAAAAACGGCAAAAGAAATTAAGAAATAATTGTATAATTATAAAATGTAGGTAGATCGTGTAATTTTGACTTTTCAGACGACCAACATCTAAGTGCGTCTCGTGAGAATACTACAATATAAAAATCCGTGATAAAATTCGAAACCCAGTATCATTTCGATGTCTAATAAACAGGAAATCATTTCATCATCATAAACTTTACTAGAAGTCAGTAGCGAAAGGTGAAATTTACCTGACACAAATAAAGGTACTAATGTGCATAAATGCGGTCTTTCAATCTTTCTAATGGTAATTAGATTTTACATAAATTATGAAAGGGAAGGCGGCAGGAATCGGGTTATATGGACCCTTCGTTACTGCTATAAGAATTTTGTCAGGATTCTTCTTCTCTTCTTCTTGCTCGTGTTCTTCATTATTGAAGGTCGTGTCCCTGAAAGGCCTTCGAGGTTGTATGTATAAGATCTTTTTGTTCCGTTTTCCGCTTCTTTTTAGGCAGTCGCAATAGACAATACAGTCAGTATAAATCCTTACAAAAAATGCTCAGCGTTCAAAAGAACATTTTCGATTAAAATGGCTATTTTCTTTTCCCGTCGAGTGTCCGCAATCGAGTACCAATTGTACTCATTGTGTAGTGCCGCAAAATTGTATCATATTATACGGTGCGCGCGATCAGACGCCATTGTGAAGTACTGGCGCGGTAATTTGCTAGCACAATTTATGTAGTTCGGGGAATGTATGTATTTTACTGGTAGGATATATTTTATATCCGCCCGGATAGCGACCATTGGACACGGTGTTAAAACCCACTATAGTGGCCCACGTAAGTGTGTCGCGTTCTGGAATCAGCTGTGTATATCCGGGCCAACAGGCCGGCATAATTGTGTCGACTGCCGAGGGGCAATCATCTCTCGTCAGTGAATGTTCTATTGGACCAAACTCCACTTACCATCAGGTGCAGTGGTCACTTTGTCGTGCGTGTATAAAAAAACACTCTAAAATACGTCATAAATGAACTATGACGGTTGTACAAATAAAATAGTCTAATTGATTTTTTCTTCAGTTAGGTAAGAATTTCAGAAAAGCTTTGATAATGATAGAAATCAGCGCGTAGTTTCTCGCACTTATCATTAATATACGAGACGATAAATCGACTAACCAGGGAACTGTTTTGAATATAAACGCGGGAATATATTTTAATGTACAGTCAGTCACAAAAGTAGCTGAACAAATGAAAAATTTCAATACCCTTCTACACATTAATAATAATAATAATAAGCCCCTTACAAATCTAACTTCACGTCCGGCACGAACATCTGATGTCACGCGGGGGGCGGACATTGGCAGTTTTTAGCTATATACTTACCAATGACTAACGAAGCACTAGTATTAAAACAATATACATGCGATGCGTCTAAGAAACAGGACAATACCCCAGGCGGGTACCGGAGCTAACCGCGATGGAGAATCCCGCCCCGGGCCTTTAAGCCCGGGCTGCCCTGCGTATTCTGGGAGGGCACCGTATCGCACCAATCTGCCCGGTTTCAAACTGTTGCAGTCCAACATGACCCACCATCATCGTCATGTTCCTCACCAACTTCATTATTTTCATCCATCCCTTCATCACCACTCTCGTATCTTGATAGAATTGAAGAGTCTCATTCATCAAATTCATCACCCTCACCCTCATCATTACTTCAATCCGATTTGGATATTGTGCAGGAGGCTACTCCAGCTAATGTTACTGCACCCGCCAATGACGGAATGCGCACGCACAAAAAATGGACTAAAGAAATGAACATTTTCATAATGCGCCACTATTTCATCCTCACTGATCTAGAAACAAACACTAAAACTTACCTCACACCATTACACGCACGCTTTAATGCACAATTCCCTAATATGGAAGTAGGAAAACAACGGGTAGGAGATCAACGCCGTGCTATAGTTCAACGAAACTTTTTGACTAAAGAAAAAATTAGAAATATCAAAGAAGAAGTTAGAAATTTACTGTCTAAAAACCAACACTTATCAATAAACACAAACACAGACATACAGCACACACAATCCAATAGAATAAGATGGACCAACGAGTTAAATGAAACTATAATGCGTAGTTACTATAGATTAACAAAGCTCGAAACTGACCTAACTACATACAGACCCCTCTTACACCAAGATATCGTTAGTAAATGCCCTTCAATTTCCCACCTCTCTGCACAAAGGATTGCTGATCAGCGTAGGTCTATTGTAAATAACCGATTACTATCAACTGATCAACTAAATAGAATTCGACAAGAAGTTCAAAACGAACTAATCTCTGACACCGCATGCGCTCTCGAAGACTCAACCCAGCTTGCACAAGACACATCAGTAATCTCTACAGACCCTATAGAAACAATAACCATACAGATAGACTTATCTCCAAGACAAACAACAAATAGCAATGATCAACCAAGTCCATCAATAGAATTACAACAACAATTAGAAGAAATGTTCTGGGAAACATTTCATACTTTCAAAGACACACACCCTACAAATCGACCCTACCTTCCAAAGTTAAAACCTTCAAAGAGACTAGCATCTATAATCAACTACCTCAATACTGATATACTTACAAAAATAGTAACTATTGACACTGATTTTAAAACGACTCATGCAATCATATACTGTGCAGCTTATACTGCTACAAAATTTAATGGCGTTAAAATCCTAGACACATGCAATCTAAACAGTAACTTAGAAAGAAAACCCAGGTGGCAAAAACGGCTAGAAGGCAGAATAAGCGAATTAAGAGCAAATATAGGGCGTCTGACAGAATATATAAGGGGCGTCCGATCGACAGCTTTGCAAAAGCATATAAATAAAATAAAAGAACAGTATAAAATCCATTCACAACACGAGACACTAAACAATGACCTTAGCCACTACTTAGATACTCTCAAGCAAAAATTAAACGCTCTCGCAAGTCGGTTGCGCAGATATAAGGAGACTACACTCAGGAAAGTACAAAATAAGCAATTTGGTAACAATGAAAAATTATTCTATAGAAATCTCACATCGCCTAATAGCTCGCCAGAAAATAATTCACCTTTGCCAACTCCAGAAACTTTACACGCCTTTTGGTCCAATATTTGGTCGAACCCAGTTGAGCACATAGAAAACTCGTGGATTACGGAAGATAGACAAATACTTAAGAATATCTCAGAAATGGAATTTGATAATATCCCCATAGATCTTTTAAAAGCTGTAATATCAAAAACCCATAACTGGAAAGCTCCCGGATCTGATAACATACACAATTTTTGGTATAAAAAGTTAACTTCCGTACACTCACTACTTCTAAAACACATAAATTCATTCATCAATTTACCTTATACAATGCCGGCCTTCATCACGCAAGGCGTAACATATATGCTACCAAAAGATTTATCCGATACTGAAAACCCCGCCAAATATCGACCAATCACTTGTCTCCAAAACATTTATAAAATAATTACAGCTTGTTTAAGCGAAACCATTTACAAATACACACAGGAACAACAAATCTTGGCAGAAGAACAAAAGGGTTGTCGAAAAAATAGTCAGGGATGTAAGGAACAGCTCACCATCGACGCAGTAGTTTCAAAACAAGCAGTTATTCAAAAACTAGACATCCACACCATGTACATAGATTATAAGAAGGCTTTCGACTCAGTACCACACACCTGGCTAATATATATCTTAAAACACTATAAAATTAACCCTGCAATTATAAGTTTTTTGGAAAAAACAATGTTAAACTGGAGTACTAAACTAAAAATATGTAATTCTGGCAAAACTACTGAAACCGAATCCATCTCCATAAAAAGAGGCATATTCCAGGGTGACGCCTTAAGCCCCCTTTGGTTCTGTCTAGCCCTTAACCCATTATCTAATATGCTTAATAAAAATAATTTCGGATACAAAATTAAACATGACACACATCAAATTTCACTATCTCATCTCATGTACATGGACGATATAAAGCTTTTCAGTAACACTCTAAAGGACCTACACACCCTAGCTGACATCGTTCAAACATTTTCACACGATATACACATGGAATTTGGCGTAGATAAATGCAAGATTCAATCAGTCCACAAAGGAACAATAGTACCTGCCTCTTACAAATTGGCAAATCAAGAGGTAATAGATGCTGTAGACCCAGTGGAAGGATATAAGTACCTAGGATATCATCAGTCACAGGAGCTCCATCACAAGAACATTAAACAGCTACTGCAACAAAATTTCAGGACTAGACTACATAAAGTACTACACACCCACCTAAATGCTCGCAACACCATCAAAGCTATAAACACCTTTGCCGTCCCTATTCTAACTTACTCGTTTGGTGTAATACGCTGGACACAAACAGATTTAAAAAACCTTCAAAGAATCATTAACACTACAATGACTAAACATAGAAAACACCACCCAAGAGCTTGTATACAGAGAATGACCCTACCTAAATGCGAAGGTGGCAGGGGTTTAATAGATATAACAAACTTACACAATAAACAAATCATGTCGCTCAGATCATTCTTCCACAATCGTTCACTGCATTCCACACTGCACAAAGCTATCTGTGAAGTAGATAAATACACGCCACTATTTCTCGCTGATCACACAAAAGATATGCCTATAACCACGAAACAACAAAAGATTGACATCTGGACACAAAAATCTCTGCACGGCCGTCATCGTCACGATTTAACTAACCCTAATGTTGACAAAATAGCGTCAAACGCATGGTTAAAGCGTGGCGAGCTGTTTCCCTGAAACAGAAGGATTCATGCAGGCCATTCAAGATCAGGTTATAGACACTAAAAACTATAGGAAACACATAATCCGAGACAGTAGTCTAAGTAGTGATCATTGCCGACACTGTCATAAACACCCAGAAACCATCCAACACATCACAGGCGCATGCTCCTCCATCACACAGACAGACTACAAGCACAGACACGATCAGGTAGCGGCAATCATACACCAGACACTCGCATACAAGCACAAACTCATCACAGAAAAAACAGCATATTATAAATATACACCTCAAATTATCCTAGAATCACCTGACTACAAACTATACTGGGACAGAACTATACTTACAGACAAGACCGTACATCACAACCGCCCTGATATCACACTACACGATAAACATAGTAAGACAGTTTACCTCATAGACATCGCAATCCCCAACACACACAATCTCACGGCCACACATACTAATAAACTCACAAAATATGCAGACCTGACCATTGAATTGAAAACTCAATGGAGAGTGCAATCTGTGAAGACAGTCCCCATCGTTATATCCAGCACCGGCGTAATCCCTAAAACACTGCACACTAGCCTGAAAACCCTAAACATTCATCCACTCACATTCACGCTAATGCAGAAGGCAGTCATACTAAACACGTGCAGAATCGTCAGAAAGTTTCTAGCAATAGATTAACATATCAACCGCCGAAGTTGTTTGGCCAAAAGCCCGCAGCTCTGGTGAAATACCCCAGAAATGGGAGAAGTTTAAAAACTTAAAATATAATAATAATAATAATATCAGCCCTGTATTATATACTTGCCCACTGCTGAGCACGGGCCTCCTGCACTACTGAGAGGGATTAGGCCTTAGTCCACCACGCTGGCCTAGTGCGGATTGGTAGACTTCACACACCTTCGAAATTCCTATAGAGAACTTCTCAGATTTCCTCACGATGTTTTCCTTCACCGTTAAAGCGAACGATAAATTCACAAAGAATACACACATGATTTTTTAGAAAAGTCAGAGGTGTGTGCCCTTGGGATTTGAACCTGCGGACATTCGTCTCGGCAGACCGTTCCATACCCAACTAGGATATCGTCGCTGCACATTAGCTTTAATATTTTTTTAATTAAAATAAAATGAACCTTATGAAGTTAATTTTAGTGAAGAAAAAACGGTTTTTGGGGACATAAAAAGTTTAAAGGCATTTGAAATTTGTTTAGCTATTTTTTGGCTGTCTGTACGTACATTCTAGATTGATATAATTTAATAACGTCAATTATTTTGTCTGGGATTTGTCGATGTCTAGACGCAAAATAAATTAGACCTAGACATACTCCATTATATGATATATTATATTCTTAAATGAGGTTTGGAAACGCTATTTCGTTAACACCGAAGTGCACTGAAGGTTCGATTTTGAGGAACACTTACAATATCAACTATGGCGAATATCGCGTGGCATTTGCAGTCGTATGTCGAAATCGGTCATAAATGAATAGTGTAGCAGGGACCGAAATCGGTATGAAAAATACATGTACTTTCCTTACAACTGTATAAATCAATTACCAGTATTTTAATAGTTAACTAAAATTTATAAATTCTCCAAAATAACCGGCAACCGAAATAAACGTAACCTCTATTTTGCACATTTCGTCGGCATTTTATAAACGGTTATGTTAGAAAATCACTAGTATGCCGGACTGTTGGAACCGGGTATACATTCGTTGTTCCTGGAACGCGACACACTTACGTGGACCACTATGGCGGGCTTTAACACCTTGTGTACGGTAGTCGCTATCCGGGCGGATATATAATATATCCTACCACCAGCAAAATTTTCACCACAATCTCCTGTTAGGGTAATGGTACCAGATTCAGTCTGTAGTCGATAATCACTGTGATTCATGTCACACATTTACTTTCAGTGTATTTATTCAACGTGGTAAGTAACCAAAGGTATTTATGTCAAGCTAATTAGCATTTATGCTTACAATCTTCCCCTCCTCGTTTGTTTGCTGAAATTATGAGTGTTCACCGATATCGGTGACCATTTACCATAAAAAAACTATAATTCAAAACTCAAGCTGTATAAAGCAACCAAAACGAAAGCAACAGTGATTCGTTATCAAAATCAGTTTCTCGATTGCCTTTCAAATGTATTTTATGGTTGAAATCACACCTGTCGCCGGTGGCGCATTGCATTCAAATAATTTAAAATGTGTGTAGATAATAAAATGCGAATTGTCGGAGCAACGTTCGGGACATCAGCGATAAGCGAATGTCAAACAAAATGAAAGCGCTGCTGAGCCCCGCGCACTGCCACTGAATGGTCGGGAATGGTGTGAGAAATGTTTTAAATTGACGCACATTCACACCTTTTGTGGAGATTTTTATTTATTTATTACAGAATTTATAAGCAATTGCTGGAGAGACAACCAACTAGAGATGTGTGGAAGGAATTTCTTTTGGAAGTAACACGTTATTCTTGTATTAGGTTTTGTTTTCTGCGTAAAAGTTTTAAAATATCATTGTGGCTGTAAGATATAGCGTCTTTATACAATTCGTTTTAAAAAAAGAATAAGCGCAAAACGTGGAGAATACTCAGATTATGCCGACTGTTTTTCTGGTTAAAACATGCACTCGTTAAAATGTAAATACAGGTTCAAAAATACTTCTACAAAAACCCAAAAAAGTCTCAGCTCTCGAATAACGGATCTATTATTGCTTTTTAAATTTGGAATATGTAGATTGTGGGTTTTTATCGCATTGTTCGGCAAACATGAACGGCTTAGAACATAAATCGGGTAATGGACTACGAGCAAGTTTCCAAATAATTCACCGCAAAGTACCGTAATGGTCCGCAAGAGCCGGCATAAACAATAAAAAGCAATAAAAATCCACAGGGAAAGTGATTTTCGCTTACCAACGCACGCATAGGCTAATACTGTAGTATTGTCGAGTGAATTTCCCATTACGGTTTAGCATGACGTTGGATTGAGGGGAATATATATTTTTTAAATAACAGAAGAGCCTTGTTGCTTGATTTATTGTGCCGCCATAACAGCAAAGTATATAAAAGATATGAATATACGTAATCAGCATGCATAATTAACTAAATGACATAAGAAGAAATATAATTAGTTGATCAAGTGAATTTCCACAAAATATTAAATTTTTAATGACTTTCAGGCGAATGCTTTACCATTTGGAATTATTTAATTATCAAAATGAAAATCCTAACAAACGGTGATATTTAATTATAAGAGGATGAAGAATAATAAATCCAGCACGGAGGAGATTGGGAGAGAAAAATTTAGACAAAATAAACAACGCTGGCTTTGTGTATTTGCTGTGAAATGTTGACGCCTCTTCTTGGGGATTATGAGGATTTACTGCGCTTCCAAACGAAATGTATTGCCAGAAAAATGGCTAGATTATATTCATATTTTTTTTTATTAAAGGAAACAACAACGTAATGCCTAAGGTTAATGTTTGTGAAATACATATAGGCTCTTATTTTGTTTTTAATATTTAACAAAATGACATTTCATTTTCTGGAAGATTTAAAAAAATATTAAATACCGTAACAAAAGGTTTTTTTTTAATCGAAAACCGTATTTTCGTAATTTCATCAGAAACACGATAATGTATCTTAAAAATTAAATGACACTTTTCAAATTATTAAGCTTGTATTTTAACATTATTGAGGTACTGCTTAATTTTTGGGTAGATAAGTTGTCATAGAAACGTATTTACGGTTTAAACAGATTACAGAATAGATTACATATCAACAGGAATGGGAATAAAGGAATTTTCTCGAATGCGACAACCGTGGGAAAGCCGGCAGAACACGGCTGGCTAGGGCATCCATTCATGCAAAAATATCCTATTGAACGTAAAAAGGGGTTTTTTATCAAACGTCCAATGTGTCGAGCAATTGGCGAGTTTCGCAGAGAAAATCTTTTTGGTCTTCGAGTAAACATAAGGATAGACATTGTCCTTTGTTATAGAATGTGTATAGACTTGCATGGATGTCTGGATTTTTTCTCGTTTGAGGTTCTAGAAAGTTCGTTCGAGTATATTGAAATGAAAACATTAAGGTGTAGCGCTGAAGTTGCTAAAAATGTTGTTGTAGTTGTTTTTCTCAGTCATGAGTTGACGGCGTCTGCATGACGCCTTATAGTGCTTTACAATTAAAAAAATATGAAGTTAGTAGTTATCGATATCCTTAATCTCGATGTCGAAAAAAATACTCGAAATGTTTTCCAACATACGTCATCATCATCATAAGCCCCAAGATGTCCACTGCTGAACATAGGCCTCCCCTAAAGATCGACATATTGGAAGCGGTCCGCATCTAGCGAACTACTGCCACTTTTATACCAACATACGTGTTTTGGTTTTATTGTGTTTTGAACTATTTTTCCGTGATATCAGGATATCCTAATTGATTTAACAAACTCCCTCAGAATCTCGGAAAGATGCGCAAAAATAAAACGCATATAACTTTACCATGTCAAAAAAATCAATACATTCGTGTACAATGAGGCATGTTTAAAGCGAAGAGCACGTTCCATTTTAACCTCGGTGAATAGACGATAGCGGCGCGCCACGTTCCTTGTTAACTCCCGCTGGAGATAAGGGAACTCAGGAATACCGCAGAGATAAGCTAATGAGAATCATTTTTGGCCCCACTAGCATGTAAAGTTTGTTTCTGTTGCAATTAACAACGTTAATGAGTTTCTGAATATATTGTGACGTTTTGAAAAATGATTTTTTTTTTGTTTTTCACTTCAACCAAAACACCTACCCCCCAGCTTTTTATATCTCGATTCTTAGAAATATTTTTTTTATAAATAATATGAATTTTATGAATACGAAATAACCACGAGACAGTACAATTACGAGGCAGAATTAATATGATTTGACGTCGCTCTAGTCATTTTGTTTTTAGCCAAAAGCTGGACAGTCCATAATAAGGTTGTCTGGCTTACTCATTTGGTTCGTGAAGTGTAAAATTACAGGAAGCTATATTTAGTGAAGCAAATTTATTATGTACAACGCATTTGCGTAGATAAAAACAAATACACATCACGCCTTAATCCTCAAGGGGTAGGCAGTGATGCATCTAGCGCACTAACTTTTCGCCATATTATATTCCGTGCCATGACGATACGGGGGAAGCCTATCGCTATGTTCAGCGCAAATTTTAGATCAGAAACATTTAGATAAAAAATCGTATCACGCACGCTATACAACTATGCAACATAAGCAGTGTATATTTAATAATATTTTAAAGAATGCTGACGTAAGATTAAGAGGAATTTTGTAACAATACGAAAAAGGCATAGTATTAAATCCAAAAGCCGACGCAAGGACACGCAAGCAATTGTACGACATACTCACATGCATTTTCATAGCAGCAACTTGTTAGTTACAGAACTACAGTCAACGCGCAGACGGCATTAAAAAGTTGTCTAGAAACATTACACAATGAAACTAACATTTTCTGAAGTTGGTTGATTGTAGGATATTGGTATCCAACTACTGTACGGTACGTAAGTGGACAATTAATATTTCCAACTCCTCCCTATCTTTCTATTTGATTAATTTCGTTGCGGGATAATGACATATTAGTTTTCCCTGAGACTCGCCGAGCTTCACTGCTCGGTGTCACAAAATGCGTGCCACTGCTGATCCTGGCTTACAGGAGTTGTAGTGGTGGGTTTGAGGGCGGGAAAGACTACTGTACGGTATATCCATAAGGTGTAAGAGACCCGACGTGGCAGTCTACATATATGTATCGCGTCCTGGGATTAAATATGTCGAGATAATTCTGTCGACTAAGTGATTTTTCGTTAGTCGATAGTCTATCTGGACCCCACTCCACTTACCATCAGGTGTAGGGGGTCATTTTACCCTGCTCTTATTAGAACAATTTTAGCAACTGCCACTTTCATAGTAGTATAGCGTTTGACTTGTAACTTTGCACCACCTCTGGTTGTCTCGTAGAGAGGGATTATGATGTTAAATTCGTTTTTATATATGTCGAAGAGAAACTGTTTACTTGGTTATTTTTTTTACATGACCGGTAAAGTATCACCGGTCTATATTTATTCAGACAGTTATTTAAACACTTATTTACTTCAATAACAATTTACTGCATAGTAACACTAGCGGAATACACAATGTGCTCGGTTCGAGCGTCCAAACAAGACTACTGAAGACTACTACTAGAGTCGTACATGACTCCAACCAGACTCAACCAACACTCGTACAAGACTGAGCTCTCGTCGTTCAGCCGGTCCTTATATTGGCAACAATCGACCTCCCTCCTTTTCTAATACTTCCTCGATGTAATAATAGATGGCGCCACTATCGCTTCGGAAATTCACCAGTGCTGCGGCGACATATATAATACAATGTAAACAGAAGTTTTCGCATTAAAAATACTCTAGTGAACAGATGGTCTTCTGTCATTCCCTCGGGATTGGCAAGGACTATCGATCTTCATTACTACACTAAGATCAGTAAAAATCTATTGGTTGACCTTTTCAAGATTTATTATAATTGAATATAGCTAAAAGGTCCAGTAAATTAAAAGACTCACGTAAAATAGCCATTAGAAGGTCCTGAGGGATTTAAAGGACAATCCCGTGAAACACGGGATGTGAATCATTCGTTCACTTTGTTTTCATTAAGGTGGTAGAGTAGTTGTGTTAGAGAGAGAACGTATCGGTCTTTCCATACTATGGGTATTATCTCCGCAAAGAGACAGGACCTAGATAAAAACTTTATCTACAACCTTAAGGATATAGTCGTGCGTGGCAGCTGTATTTAGACAACAGGCACGCTTAATATTAAACTGACCTAACTTATTTAAAATGAGTAAAATGAGTTTAATATCTTTTAATCCTTTTGTCTAAGACAGAACAGCGCTACAAAATAGGCTGACTTTAGAATATGAATACTTAAAACGAGTCACTACGTCGGGCTATACCACACATTCATTTTCATTATTATCCAGTCTACAAATCAACCATCTTAAAAACGCAACCAACATTCGACCACGACTTCCTCTTGCACGTTCCAGATTCCCTTTCAAATCTTAAATTCCTCAGATAATATCTATCTAACCTACTTAGTGGCATTCATCGTGTGTAGGATTTGTTTGCGACGGCCGACGCCACTTTCGCGCGGTCCGTTAGCGATAAAAGCCTCTTTGTGTTCTCCGCTATGGCGCAGCGGAATAACTCTTTCAATGCAAGATTGCACGTTGAAATATGGTGGTTGTGAGTGATATAATTCTTTGAGGCGTTTCTTTGCTGATAAAAATGTACAATCGTATGTTCTATTACGCTGTGGTTTCTTATAGATATTTTATGACAGCAGACCTATGAGAGTCCTAAAATCCAGTCAGAGTTCGCATAAATATTTGACAGCTTTTGCTTCGACTGGAGAGATCCTATGCGTGATGTCTCGAGGTGACAAGGGAATTTCACTTCCAGAGTTTCATCCAGAATTTTGTGATTTGTTAGTTAAAGTAGTTCGGACGGGTACTTTTTCGTAATCAATATCGAGTTTCCACGACATTCTGGAAACATCGAGATCTTTCTAGAACGTTCCGTACCGACGTAAGTTAGACCTCAAGCAACACATGGAAGAATATTGAAAACACAGACAGATTCTAAAAACTGATTAGGTGATCTCAATTATGTGTTATGCTCGTCATTTTCCTACATAAAAACCTGCCAAACACCTGGTCTTAATATCACCCAAAACAACATATCAATACATTTCCAAGTCGTAAATCTAAACACTAATCCATCATAAAGCATTTTACGTAACTAAAAAGCTATTTAGTTCTCGTATGCGGCGCGTAACCACGTGATAAATGTAGATGGTGAGTTAGGCCGCGCAACATGGATCGGCTTTTAGCGCCTGTCCACCTGGGGCCGTACGCTCCGCGCATTTTTAGCATCAGATCACTTTCTAAAAGGAAAGTTGGAATGTTTCCAACTATGGAATTTGCCTGATGGGTTTGGGTGTTTTTTAACTTGGTCTTAGGAATAATAATCTGGAGTGGTAGTTTTAAGTAGTTGGGTGATCTCAGTTTCATTGAAATGACGTAGTTTTAGAGTTCTAAAATGGCCAATGAGATTACCGAAGTTCCAATAACCGCCACCGAAAGGTGTTCTGGTGATTTCTTGTGGGTCTGGCTTGTTGGTATATTAAGTTATAATCCATAGATCTTGTATTATATATATTCTGTATGTGATAAAAATACGTGGTGTGTCGCAAGTTCCATGATTTCTACCGATCTTTTCAACTGAATTTATATTCTTAATTGCATATCTCTCAATTATTACCTAAACATGAAAACCGACCGCCAGTTTATTTCTAGTCCTTATTAGGATTTTATGTCGTTACTTGCATGTCTCTCAATTATTCCCTAAAACATGAAAACCTACTGCTAGTTTATTTGTAGGATATTCAGAAAATTTAAAGGCGAAAACCATCTAAAACTACCTAATCTGATCAATATTACTTCTAGCACGTAAATTGAAGATTAAATTACAGTATTTTAGAAATAAAACGATAATATAACGTCTGTAGAACTAGAAACGCGAAACCATTAGCAGTAAATCTCGCGGCAAACTACATTTTCATTTAATTTACGGCCAATATTTGTCTTTATCATTCAGCATTGTTTTATTATTTTAATAATAGCATGTTTACATAAACATGAGTGTATTTGTTAAATATGATTAATTTTATTTGGTTATTTGCGTGTTGTTTCGAATAATTACTGCCAAGTGCGTGCGGGTGTGAGGCTGCGAAATTAGAGGTTGCGGATTCAATTCCCGAATATGGTAGTGTGATCTGTAATATTTTTTGGTCGGATCGGATAGTGTGAGTGTAAAAATCCTGAAACAGGGTCACAATATTGGTCAGTGGCAATAAGTTCTAGAAAAAATTAATCAATGTAGAATTGTAGATATAATGCTGAACAAATAATATAAGCAACTTTTTATATCATTAGCAGTATGCTTTAATATCGATACAAACGTTAGTCAACAATAAAAGCCCCTCAAAAGATCAAAGACTCGCGAACGACAATAAAAAAAAACATTTTTAAATTTCGAATTATAAATCACGCGCGTTAGACAAAATGCGTTCAAAGTTTTCTCGTTCATTTCGCTGTGAACAGTGTGCATTGCTCTTTGACACGAATTGTTCGGAGTTGCGCGCACTCAGCTTGTTCATTTGAACAGTACGTGACAGCGGCTGTCGCGAAACTGTTGTCTTCTAGCTAAAACCGTCTGTTTTATCATAGCTTGTGTGCGTGATTGTAATTATACGGAGTAAATGACTACGTTTCTCTAAACTAAAGGCATAGATTATGAATATATATAGAATAGTTAAGTGAGAAAAGGAGACATATACTAAAACCCGCGGTAGAATCATTAATTGGCAATGATTAAGTAGGTAGTAGATTCATAGAATTTTGTATACTATATATACAATATTGATATTGATCATTTCTAAAACCAAATCCCGGTCGCTATTGTGCTCGATAGCTTTGACTCGGAACTAAAATTATTTTATTTATTTTATATGTTTAATTTTATGGCACGCTAGTATTTTTTATAAAAAGGAATACATTTATACGAGGCCATTTCTACTGCACATTGGCTACACTGTCCTCCGAACCCGCCTAGCACTTTGCATAAAACTCAGCGACAGTTAATTTATGGGTTGTATGAATATTTATCAGGTTTTGCATGTGTTAAAAATAACACTCTTGGGAGAAAGATTTAATTTCACGATAAAATGCTCTTTCATTGTAACAGAATTTCGTGTACAAATTATGATAATGTCTTATTAATGAAACAATGTTCAGTTTTACAAACTTTTGCTTTTAGTGCATCTCTAATTCATGAGATAATGCAATGCATAATAATAAAACGGACGAAAGTGACTTTTTTAAAACCGAGCTTCCATTAAATTTGATAGTTGGTAATCATCGATCGAGACGTGACGTAATATCAAAGGAGTCTCTAAACTATTTATACTTTGCAAATGACGCGTCAAACATCATAAATATCCATAAAAACATGAGGGTTTGAAAGCAAAAGACCCAAAGGAAATGAAGGTTGTCTGCAGGGCGGCGCCATTTCCGCGCCGGACGAGGACTCGCTAAACAGGCTCTATTATCGCTGCTGCCATCTGCGATGCGTTCGCCATTGTGAACTTCCTTTTGTCTATGTCTTGTTGCTGTGACGCGGGCAGACATCCGACGCCCTCTGTTGTGTTGTGTGGGGTTCAATGATTTCACGCCTTTGAATATAAGAAGGGTAAAGTATTTTAGAAAATAGTCGTTAATGCTAGTGGTGTTTTGGCGAAATATTTTTATATTATCATTCTCTGTCGTATTTTCAGAGTTCCTTGTGATTTGGAAGTCTTCGTTGCACAATTAGTGATATTTATTAAATAAACTGCTTTAACAGAATTAAATAGTAACTTTGAGTCTCATCGTCGGAAAAAAAAGTTTCTGAGTGGGAAGTAATTAAGTATGTATCCTCACGATTCTAGAATGTATAGTATCATCTTAATTCGAGTTTAGGAATAACGCCACTATAATTAGAACCATGTGACTAACAGCTGCGAAGTGTGAAATTTTTCGAAAAGAAAGCCGACATAAAATATAGGTACTAATACTAATTATAATTAAATTTTGGCCTATAAATATCTATAAATATTAATTATTTATTTATAAATATTTTTTTTATTGTTTGCTTACAATATATTATTACAAAAGCGAAGCCGGCGGGAATCGGGTTATATGGACCGTTCGCCACTACTGACTAATGCCTTTACCATCGACCTATGACCTATCAGCATTATAAAGACGTGTTGGCGACGCAAATACTTATTAGTGAAATATAGTGTTAAACGCTCTTTTTACAGTAAACATTATGTTAACAAAATAATTACAGAATACAATTTTAGAGATTTTTTGACAACGTCTAACCAGAGAGAATAATAGAATAATCGCCGCGTGACATATCTTCTCTTCTACCAGCCTGCCCGCGCAGCCGAATAGTTCCGGAAACGCCCGATGTCATCGGCTAGGATAGCGGCGAGTAACAATATAGTCTAAGATCCCGCTGCAGAATTAGTGCACTCATCGAGTATATGTTAAAAACTACATTCTTACACATATTTCTCATTTTTAAGAGTCAGCAACCCTTATTTGCAGCCAGATTTAATTAGGCAACCGTGTATCATGATTAACAGAAAAAAATCAGCTTTAATTTGATGTATAGCTAATAAATATACATTATGAACGAGTAAATATATCATAGTTATACCTGCTTACACCTGGCTGCGAAGAGGTGCGGCCAAGTGCGCAACGGCAACCGTGGTTTTTCAGAGTCTTTATGCGTATTGTCATGAAGTGGACGATATTTTATTTGAAAAACAAATGAATGAAATGTGTTCCGAAAAATCAATTAATAATAATTTAATTAAAAATATTAGCGGCCAAGTTTTAATAGGCAACCTAGTAGATATATATTCTTCTAAGCATAAATATGTGTAAGAATGTAGTTTTTAACATATACTCGATGAGTGCACTAATTCTGCAGCGGGATCTCGTACTAATAGTTTTGGTTTTAATTTTTGAATTCCGATCCTTTGATGTAATCCTTTTTTGTACTTACTTGTCAATTGAGAGTTTTTCGTCATATATAAATATTTTTTTATAACGCCTATTTTAATCTGATTGAGTACTGGCTCATCTTCAACATTGCACCAAATTTTCAAGAAAGACACTAAAGAGACAATGTCGAGATAAACCATGTACTTGAAAATGCAAATACAGGCGAAAGGAGTCGATGAGTATTTAATAGCGCAAGGAGGGCGACCGGAGCGGATACAAGGATGGCTTATCTGCGGATGTGCTCGGAAACTGAACTGATACGGCCTTATGTATCGTGGGTTTACCGAGCAATAGATATTGCACAACTTAGGCGCATATAACATGTTCGGTGCGAGTTATCTAGTGTTACTGCTTACTAATAGAAATAGTGAAAATGTTTGGATGCTTGAATGTGGATGTAAATTCAGAAACTACTGAATGGATTGGAATAACATTTGACACACATAGACCCCAGGTCTATGTTGTGGTGGTATTATTTGCTGGTGGTAGGATATATTTTATATTCGATAAGATAGCGATTACGTCCTGAATCATTGTAGTAATTCAAAGCGCCAGCTGTGTAACTATTTAATAATGAGATTAAAAATTTGAATATATCTTACGGAAGTAAGTTACCGAGATTTTATTTAAAGACCCTGGTTTTTTATTACAAGAAAGGCTAAGGGCGAAGTCACGAGCAACAACTACTGTATAAATTACATTTTAATAATCGACACAGAATGCCTTATAGTATTCCAAGATCTATGTACGAACGTACATAATATTACAATGTTATAATACGCGGTTGATATTATAAATAAATGCAGTATCCCGCCCTTTTTGTACGTAGACAGAGGAGTACCTTCATCCCCCATTTGCCAGCTAATGTCTTAAGCTAAAAATGGCCGACGAGCCTCTTTAAAATAGGTGGGCGGGGGGGGGGTAATTATTTCCACAAGTTTGTCCAAGACCCCGTATTTGCTTGAATAAAGCTGATCGATTCCCGAGGAGACGCCGGTAATGGAATTATAATGGCGGCGAATAAACACCGCCTGTGTAATCACATTTAATACATTTTCTAATGTAAACTGTTGGGAAAATATTTTCTAAGATTAAATAGTATTTTGCAGTAATGTAAGGATCTTTATAGTTTGCGACGTTTTTGATACGTATCGACGATGCGTTGTCAACACGCATATAAATTGTATGTATGCACAATGGCCTAGATGGTATTGGAACTGAGATGAAGGTCAGCAGCTTCAAAACCCAAGACATACACGTCTAACATATCGAAGTTAAGTGTGCATTATTTATTCATTATCGTTCGATTTAAATGAGAAACATCGTGAGTTTGGTTGTGGTAGGATATATTTTATACTCGCCCGGATAGCGACCACCGCACACAAGATGTTAAAACTCGCCATAGTGGCTAACGTAAGTGTGTCGCGTTCCGGGATCAGTCTGTGTATATCCGGTTCCAACAGGCCGGCATAATTGTGTCGACTGTCGAGAGGTAGTCATCTCGTCAGTCGACATTCTATTGGACCTCACTCCACTTCTCATCAGTGCAGTGGGGTCGTTTGCTGTCAGTAAAAAAATCAACAGTAAACGTATTCCGGTAGTTTACATTCATCGAGGTATTATTACTATGGTTTCCACAGTATTTCACTAGAACTATTTTGATTTCACGGAGATTAATATGGAATGTAAGAAACAATCATGTAGTTTTTGATTTAAAAAAATATATATAAATTAGTAAAAAGGCTTGCTTCTGTATTATTTTAGGATTTCAGAATTTAGAACACAGAGGATGATTGCAACTTTCTGGACCCTATTAGAAAAAAAAATGGCAGCTCAAAATTTTTCTAGTTATTAATTTATTGCTCTGAAGGTGATGCCTTATTAGTGATGAAAAACAACATGGATTCCAAATGAATCACTATTTTCATACCAATCTAAAGAAAAATCTCATTGAAGTTAATAAAATAAAAGGAAGTTACGTGTCAGTGGCCACTGGCCGGAAGTTCATCCCATGTGCAGACGGCGCATGGAGCGCGATCGAAATACAAGTGATCTAGAATCTGTTTGAGTTGAAGACATTCGCAATAAGAATATAGAATTATTTGATTTCCACCATCGTTTACGAGGAATCAGGGTTACAGTTAAAAGCAACGTTGAAGATTAACACACGGTTGTGTCTTGGCGATAAGCTCGCCTCCTATTACGTCTTAGAATACATAGGCGTACAGTGGGTGCCTTGGTTGCATCCCTACCCACCCCTATAGACCCTCCTATCACATCTTGGCACGGAACACACAGGCGAACAGCGGCTTCACCTCTATCCACCCCTACATGGATAAGGCGTCATGTGTGTGTAATTAAACAAGAAATTCTCAATTTTTTCATGAATTAATGTCTCATATCCGGTCTGAATTGAAAATCAAACATCATTTCGAGTTTTTGATACGCGCCAGACTGGTGAGACGTGTATAATATTTCAGCGATGTGCTAAACTTACTACCGTTACAATGTGAACAGACACTAACTTATATTCGGGTACGGCACTCTCGGCAACTGTCGACAAGTTAGTGGAAGTGTCGCTGAGACTCGCGGAACTTTCTCGACTCAATGAGCTCGTCGACGGGAAACGGCTAACTGAACTGGGAAATTATGTGTTTAACGTAACGGATATTTAGTTTTCAATTTTAATGACTTAATAAGTCGATTTACGTTTTTATTTTGATTTATTGGGCTGTGCGAAAATTGTAATTATGACGTGGCTGATATGAATTGTTCAGTATTGCACTCCATGGTACGGAAATGAGCTGGTTGAATGTGAATGTGTGCATGTGTGTGTATAATGTGCACCTCTCTACGCATCGATCTCTAGGCATGTGTTATATATTCCATGAATATTATCTCTATGTACCTATTTATTTAGTTACGAATGCATTTAATTTTTTTTTTCAAGTAGTAAATTTCGTTCGCTAAATTGCATCAACATATTTTAGTGCTGTTTTCCCTTTTGGCTACCGTATTTCAGAGACTACGGGATTCTGTAAGTGGCCAGTATCGTTTAAAATTACCGAACTCAAATTCGAAATTTAATTCCCTTTTGCTACAAAATACGTTTTACCCAAAAGGCGGGTAAAATTCCGGGCTGTAAAACATTATTTAGGTCACGCGAACGGTAAATTTTTGCAGTGCCCTTAAGGACTAAGGAAACTAGGCTGTACGGTTCCAAAGCGGCAGTTTATAAAACTACCTACATGCACGATAAAATAGCACGTGAAAGAAATTAGTGAACGAACAAGCGACCGTCTTGTGCCGTCTAGAAGCCTTCATCAATCTGCGAACTGTGACACGATTCTTATGAATAGCTACTGAAGTTTTTATTTGATGTTTTAACGTTTACGTTTTCTTAGAATTTTCTGGATTGTGTAAAGAATTTAGGTTAGCTTTTATGTATGGAATTGCTTGAGATTGATTTGTGATACAGTGTGGTTGTTTACTTGATATAATTTGTACCTCGCGTATTATTATCATAATAAGCAATGAATACTCTATAATGTAACTCATTTGAAGATCGAATTCTAGGTTCAGGCGTTGTAAATTAAATGAAGCAGGCTGTTATTATATTAACATAGGCTAAAGTTTAAAATATAATAAGTTAGTTTGGCGTTGTATGGATAATATCGGGCACTAATTAATATTTTTGTTCATAAGATTTGGTATTTCTCCAGATTTTTCAATTCGAATAACTTTTTTATTACATTCCTAATGGAAAGTGGTAATTTTATGTCAAAATGACTGAGTAATTTGTCCAATGGAATTTAGGTGATGGTCGAAAAACCAGCCCTCATATCTATATCGTCCCCGATTTTTTTATTTGACGTACCTTCCAGGAAGCCTTATGTGAACCACCGTGCGCAAAGCTAACCAATATAGTTAGTTGATTAGTTTGTTAGTTTTCAGTTTGGTATACTTGTTTGCATATCGGGAAAATGAAAATTTCCCTTGGGGTTTAACACGCCGCGTGACATACTACCTCTTTTGTTCTTTGGCTTGAACTGAACCCTATTGTGAAAAAATCTGATAGGTTTTATTTATCTCTGTTCGCACGATCTGATGCAAAATTCTGTCAACTCCTTGCGGAATACTATGCTTTATGTAGATATAGATTTTTGGTTTTACGACCGGGCTTTTAAGCGATGATACTAAAATTACAGGAATTATTGTTTTTTTTTTTTTATTATCTTAGTAGGCAAACGAGCAAGCGGACCGTTTGATGGTAAACAGCATCCGTCAACCATGGGTTTTGCAGCCGTTGCCTAAAGTTAGTTTCTTCTTGTACAGTTTATGTTAGTTGACTGTAATGAAAAGTGGGAAGTCTATGGTTTTAATATCTGCTATAATACAAAATAATGATAATATTTGAGGCGAATTTTGTTTTAAAAAGATACATAGCATATAACTTACACTATTTAACCCGAAAAGGACAGTCATAGACAAAACCAATACAGGTGGCAGAAGCGAATCCAAAACCTCATGGTTAAAATCCAAATACCCTGTCATTAGATCAACAAAATACACTAAAAACCACATTGGGTCATTAAAATATCAGAAGTCAAGAATAAAAAAGTTCACGTAAAATGAGTGCGAAAAGTCTAAAGTTTTGTAAGAAATTATTTTTCATAGGAACGCGTCGGAGCAGGTTCCGCTCGCAGCTGCTTATAAACTTTAGAATAACGATACCAGAGTTTGGACATCAACCTGTAAAGTGACTGTTAAATATTAAACTCTTAAGCATGTTTCACGTGTTGGAAAAGTTACGGAGTTTTATATGGCTGGGGCAAGCTTGATTGCATACTTTAGTGAATTTAGTTGTGCAAGCGAAGTTATTTTAATATTATTGTTGTGTAAGATGCCTTAGTCTGAGGTCTCAGATACAGGGTTCGATTTGCAGATCGGGACATATTGGGATTTTCTACTCAGTATCAATGCTCTAATTAAGATGCCTTTAATCGTTATCGCTAAGGCTATATATGAGAATGACATATACTAGCGATAGATTTATAGATAGGATATGTCATTAGTATACATTTTCCCTGTTTTACATTAGCGTTAACAATTGTAGAATGGTGTCTTGACTACGGGCCTAACCCAGTCTGGAATTGGCATATATGACAAATGGTGAAAAGTGAATGCTCTGGTTGCATCTCTACCTTCAGAAATGAAGGCGTGAAGTAGTTTTGTTTGTTTTTAAGTACTTTGAAGTTAATAGATGCGGATGAGAGTAAAGGTGTGTAGAAATTAAAACTTTGGTAACCAATGACAAAACAAATTATGTTAATACTACACACAAAATAATATTTTTTATAATAATGCACATTGTTTCACTTAAATATCAAACAAAATTCAACCATAAATAAAGACGAACATACTACATAGAGTTGTTAATCCCCTGTAGCTAAGTACGTAGGTCGGTGTGGTTAGAGATATTGTTGATGTGGTGACTAAACTGTGCTGGCAGTCGCCCAGAATATAGTTATAATACCCTTCAGCTATAGTAGATATAACTGTGTGTTTTGTAAGATTTTATAAGCTTCGTTAAGTTAACATACGTTTTCAAGTATTATTGATTGGTTTTGAATACCAATTGTGGTTAGTTTTGACTTTCGTGATATTAAAAATAATTTTAATAGGTAATAGCTGTTTCAAAACGAAGTTTATGCTTTATTAAATGTCGAGGGATTGTTTATATCAGCAGCGTTTCTTATCTGGTTGTATCGTTTGATTTTGTCTTTTTTAAATAAATATAAACGATTCTATAACCTTCTGGCAAAGCAATAAGCCCAGTAAAAACAGTATAGTAATTTTGTCTGATTCACTCGTAAATAAATTATTTCCAAATTTAAAAAGGACTCTATTCCCCGATAATAACGCTAAATCAGTATTTAACTAGCCACAGTTGTGGAAGAGTTGTCTGAAAGACATCGCTTTTTAGCGATAAGACCGCCTATTGGTGTCTTTTTTATATGAATTAATAATTATATTCATTTTTCTGTATTCGGTGTATACAATAAAGTGTTTCACTCATTCATTCATTCACAGTTTTGTCACTTTCTTACGTGAATTAATTTGAGAATGGTGGACATAGAACTAGGTTAACAATTCGTTAGGAGGGTTAGGATTCGAGGTTTTACTGGATACCCCGAAAATCTTTTGAGGAAATGATAAATCCCACCGCACTAAAATTGGAGATACGAAGTATTGAGAGCCGATAAACCTCAAGGGAGTCGTGTGTTAATGCGGCATGCTAAGTGATGGATGGTCATGCTTTTTGTCGCCTGTATTCGGAATCGACGCGAAATTAAGAGATTTTTTATTACTTTGTATCTATTTTATTTATTTATAACTTTTTATTGTATACTAGCTTCCGCTCGCAGCTTCGCCCGCGTGGATTTCGGACTTCAAAAATGGAGGGGGTGCTCAATTTGTCGGGATGTTTTTTTAATGTATGGTGGTATGCAAGTGGTCCGATTGTCCGGTCAGGGTCTGATGATGGGATCCTGGTGAAATCGAAGGAATCTTATAGAATGATTCAGTATTCACGCGTGATGGCTTATTATTAGCGTATTTCATGTATAACTTTGGTGTTTACTTTGGTGTAAATATTTCATAAAAAAGAATCATAGAAATCGGTATAGAAAGCACACACATTAATTAGAAAACAAATTACACGCAATTTGCTTAAAGTATATTGCAGTAGCTTTAGTTATTGTTCTGATATTGTTGATCAACGATACAGTAATTTTATTCTGAGAAACACCCTTGCAAATAGCATAGTATTATGATACTATGATTTTTGAATGTATATTTTAGGGCACCTTCGCGGAGACAACAGTATACCCGGTGTTATCCTTCGATTATGGCCTGTATGCAGTATATTTTTGTTGGACCGTGCGTTTTTAATATCTCTTTAAAATTTTATAAACTTCATAATTGCAAACGAATTCTGATACTGTTTTCGCTGTAGGAATTCTAACATACATACATATTATCACAGTTATATCTCATAGTGTTAGGCAGAGAGTATAGATTGCCACTTTGTACGATTCTGGCATAATTCTCTCGCTTCCCCCATCTTCATCAATCTTTTCAAGCATTTCCGCCGGTTCAGGGTACTTTTGATCTGGGCTTTACTAAGAATGTCAGATATCTGACATTCGAAAATTCGGCACGGTCGACCTTTACTAGCTTTTCCATATTCGTCTCACATCTATCCGTTTTTTCAGTCTCCTATGATCCATCCTTTCCAAATGCCCAAACCACCTTAGGAAGGTATTCTTTATCGATTTATTCTCGGATACGATATATAAAAAATCAAACACAGACACGTGTCCTATTTATAATCTTTCATTTCAGGTGAGTAAACACGCTTGATCGTATAAACCCATAACCTGAAAGCAATTTAGATAGTATTGCGATTTGAATGCAACTGGGCGCACTGTCCGCAATTAAATGTTTCCAATCCAATAGAGCTTTGAAATGAGACAATGTCTCCCTTAATGGCCTCCAAAGTGCGGCTGCATTGCTTTGTCGAAACGAAATTATATCTGTAATTTTCTAAAGATCTGCAGGAGAGAGGTTGATGACGTCTTTTGTTTCTATTGGAGAGTGCTTTTATAATTTTTTCGCTTTGTATCACTTGTATAGATTTTTTTTCATATTATTCGTATAAAGTTCGTACCGTTCGTACCTTTCTTTTATGTATTGGAGAAATACGAGATATTTGAATTTCGAACTCCCGTAATATTCTTGCATCGCTGTTTTGCACGTTATTTCGTTTTCTATAGAAATTACTAGAAAGTTTAGCTAGTAGCTCTACATAACTGGTAGAGTAGCAGCGAGGGTATTTTCTAGGCGATAGACATTGTGGTGGTATATAAATGTGGGTCTATTAAAGTATCTTATGTGGATGTGACTTTTAAAGAAATTATTTCATTAATATCTCAACAAGAATATAATAAAATATAAGGTAGAAAAGAGTACGGAGAAACCGCCCACCTTTTTGTCAAGGTATGGACGGCATTTTATTATCAACAACTTTAAGTAATTATTACTCATTAAGCGGCGAACACCTAGAACTTCCAGTACAAGTACTCATGATAACCAAAACCTCACTCCGTAACTCAAAGTAATCAGCTAGGCAACGCCGATTATAAATCCCAAGCGAAAGCTCCAAATAGAGGTCCAGCTTGATCATTTTCAACATCATTGGAATGAGCCTAATCTCGGATACAGACTCCGTTTAATTATTCCGAAGTAGTAACCTATTGGCTAGCCGCAATTGACCCGAACTAACTCTCACATAAAATCAAACTTAAGCCGCTATTAAGTTGGGCGGATGGCTATTACCCTAGGTCGGGCGGAACCGCTCAGTTGAAACCCGGCCGCTGTAGAGGACACACGTGTCGCACCCTCTTGGTTTTTTAGAGGGAAAACTTTTATCGAAATATGCAAGGATAGGAAATACGAACGAGAGTTATATGGAAATGCAGTGAAGAACTATGTGGGGTTTATGTTTTTTTTGTTGTGGTTTTGGACATGTGTGTTTTAATGTCGGTGTGGCGTGATCGAAAATGAAAGGTATTGTCGCTCTCATTTTATTTTTTGGTATTTAAATGGTCAAATTTAACGCGGTATTTTGAATTTTTAAAGTGAATAAAAATGTTTCGTGCCTCTGATATAGTTTTTATTTTATTTTAATCAATACATTTTTTTTATTAGTAAGTCCTCTTATATTTATGATGATCTCATGATAATTTTATACTGAGAGAGAATATAACAATAATTTCACTACCTTTAATATTGAATCTTAATTTTAAAAAGTTTTTTTATTTCGTATACTTTTAATCCAACTGTAAACAGCATAAAATAACTGATCGCAAAATAAATGTTAAATATAAATCCGTAGTTTCAAAAATTGTTTCTTTTTGAAACAAAAGATATACAACAATGTTTTCATCTTATTTGTTCGTAATCTTGGTTCGTGAACTTTTTACATTTTTCGCTTTCCTTCAATTTACATAGCTTTCTAACTTTGTTCCTTCGTCCAATAAGTTTGTGACATTGAAATTTCCTTGTTCTCAAATCTTATTAATCAAGTTTGCGTATTGTTTTGTATTAAATTTTAGATTATTATCTTTTTGTAATTTGGCACGATAATGATTGTGCGTCGCGATGTTGATTGTAATATAAGGGTTTTTTATGCCGATGCCTATTGACACAAACAAGTGAAAATGGAAAACTGCACTACTGTTCATAAACAGATAAATAAAAGGGTAAAATAATGTTATATCTTTAAATTATGATATACCTAGCTTTTGCTCGCGGTTTCGCCCATTTGAAAGAACTTTTCTAGAATGAAAGTCCTGTTATATATTTTCCCGAAATAAAAAGTAGCGTATGTCCTTTTCAAGGTCTGGAATGATCTCTATATTAAATTTGTCATAATACATTCGGTAGTTTTTGAGTTTAGTTCGTTTACCAAAAACAAACAAACACACATCAAGTCTTTATTCCCGAATTAGTAGAAAGAGGCGCAAGTTGTGCACCGACTTTTCACCGTGTGTATTCTGTTTTGAGGTGTGATAGAGACTATCGCCAAATCGGGCACAAATTTCAGATTTTCGATTGATACTGAGCAAGAAACACAATATCGCCGTACCCGAACCTGGATTCGAACCATGCAGCCCGAGCCTTAGAGCAGTGGTCGCTTCGCGCACGCAATACAAATATACTCTAATACTCTACCAATACAGTTTTTAAAGTAATGTAAAACATGTTGTATTCCTTTATGGTTAAAGTTTAGATTGAATAAAATAAAATAAAATAAAATACTTTATTTATCACGTAGGCGAACAAAGTTGCACTTATGATACGTCAAAACAAAGAATAAGAATAATTATTATTTCTAAACAACTATTAAAATCACTTATATAACTATGGAGATTTTAAATTAGGGATAAAGTTTATACAAAAGACTAGGTACAAAAGTACGAAGTAACCAGCTCGGGCTGGCAAGTAGGGGAAATAGAAGGGTAAAGCGTCGCGATCCTCACCGGTGAGGACATGAGCCCTAGCCTAGCTAACCTACCAGCCTTTCACTAACTACCTAAGTGATGACTACCCGAAGAAGAAAGGCAGAAAGAAACTCCGGGCTTTCTTTTTTTGTCATCAATTGTTCAGTACTTCTTTGTATTTTTTCCAAGTCTTTCTTGTACATAGTCACAATAGTTATATAAGCTAATGCACGCACATCACCGTTAACATGGGATAAGATGAAATCCAATCGACTAAACCTGGAGCGGCATAAAATAAAATTAGCGATAGCAAATAAAAGAGAACATAGATTCATACTTAAATAACGGCGTACAGCGTGCATTCGCCTACATTTACAATCATAGTTTTCAATCATGAGAAAAGAAAAAAAAATAGTGATATTGAACAGGCAAACACAACATGATCGGGTGGTCGTCTTTCAAAAATTACATTTCATTAAGATATGATATGATTATGTCAAATTAGAACTATAGACTATAGAATAACTATAGAATATATTTACAACATAGAGAAAAATGCTTTTTCAGAAAGAGGGATTACTTTAAGAATTTTCTAAACATAAACTCTAGAGATTAACGTTTCTTTTATCCTTCTAATAATATTAATCTGAAAATTTGTAAAAATGAATGTGTATTTTTATGTAAGAAGTATATGATGCATATAGCTTTTCCTAAAGCCAAATGTACACGGGTAGACTAAATGGTATAGTAGTACAATAGAGAACTATCCAAATGTAAACAGATTTAGTAGAGTAGAGTGATGAACTGAATTTATTAAAACTGGTAGATTATTTGGAAATGGTAGAGCAGTATTCTAGTTGACACTACTGTTTAATTTACCCGTGTCCACCGAGTTGAATTGAATTTTGGAATAATGAGATTCCTGGTCTGCCGAATGTGTGAATGTAATTTTATTTTAGAAAGATTTTTCAGCCGAGTGGAGCGGCGAATACTTATTTATAAACTACTAGTTTTTGCTCGTGGCTTCGCCCGCGTGAAGGAGTTTTCCGGGATAAAAGTCCCACTATATATTTTCCCAGGATAGTAGCCTATAATCTACCCAGGGTCTTATACTATCTCCATACCAAATTTTGCTTTCTTATACCACGTCTTATGTCACGTCCCGTTCCCGCAGGAAGGAACCAATTTTCAGTCAAATCGGTTCATCCGTTCTTGAGTTATAAATAGTGTAACTAACACCACTTTCTTTTATATATATTGATAAATAAACTTTTATTCGTATTTAAATATTTAACCTACAGCCGAACAAAATGAATTTTCATTTATTTTCCAAATATATCTCACACAAATATTCACGCGTTTTATTGTCCAAGCGGTAGGCAGAGGCGCAACTAGTGCATCCACTTTCTGTTGTATGTATTCTGTCCCATGGTGTGATAGGGGGCGGGGCTATTGTCATCGTATGTTAATTCCAGGCTCCTAGCTAATGCTTAACAGAAAGTCTTAATAGCAGTTTGTTCGACCTGGTATTCGAAGCCGAGAATTCAAACTAATAGTCTCACTGCGCAACACAACTACGCCACGAAGGTTGACGTTATAATTTATTTTCATGATGTTAAAGGACATACAAACAGCCTTTATGTTTGATAATTATTTCTTTGAAATAAAACTAATTTGCGGATTTTATCGCGTTTTTTTATATTATAATTTCCTTCTGACGTTTCGAAGACTTTGCAGCGTTCGTGGTCTCGGGGCGGACGAAGGCTGCAGTCTTCAAAACGTAGGCAGGAAAATATAAAAAAAACCGTGATAAAATCGGCAAAATAGTTATATTTTAATGTCTAACATTCGCGTAAACATTATAAATTATTTTTTCGCAGTCCTCATTATAATTTACAATAGATATGTTATGATTATAATTACAGTTATAATCTTCGAGATCAGTAGTTTTATTAGTATAGTAGTTATTGCCTCGCTCTTTAGCATAAGTTTCCCTGAAAACGACATCGACTACTTTTAATTTTATAGCGGTATTATATTTCATATTTGATACTGAATATGGATGGTAATAAGCTCGAGTGTGCTAGCTACAACTCTACCTACCCCATCAGAACTACTGGCGCGTATGTTACTTGTGTACAGCCATCCGTGAAAATAGCCTATCAACAAGAATTTATTGTTGTAGTAGTACTCGAGTACTGTGGTGATAATGTACAAATAATTCCTCTTAAAATTCTGCCGGTTTTAACGCATATGTTGGGCGCAACTTTCATGCTAGGGTTGGCAATGTAACTAAATTAAATTTAAAGTGCACTTGGCAGTTATTTTTTGTGTAGACAATTAAAAGGGAGAAAAGTTCTGCGTATTTGTTATTTGTTAGGTAAAAACAGTCTAGACAAAATTTTAATATCTTGAATGTAGGTATCTATCCTAAATTCAACGTTGATAAACATATTCCATAAACATAGTTAAGATTATTTGCTAGTAGTATATTTTTATCTATTCTATTAATTGAGTTTAACTTCCCTTAAAACAATACACAGTATAAAGGTGCCTTACAATGTCAAGATGAAATATATTTTTATATCAAACGAATCTAGATTTACTTTGCCTTAAGTAAATTTACATTTTTACGTTGACAACCCTACTTGGAACCCGCGTTTGCGACCGGCAAAGGCAGTAAATAAAGCGTCAGCTCGCACGATGGACGTTCCCAGCCCTGATTTATGTTATGGCTCACTATAAACGACATTGCATTAAATCTTAAAAAATAATGGCACGTGACTTCCATCGAAAACCTCCACTGTTGTACCTAAAGCTGAAACTATAACTGTTATTTATGTTGGCTGCGTGGTTTTATTCCTTTGCCAGATTATTAAATACTTTATTACCTTTCTAGTGTAATTCATTTAAAAACATATTTATTTTTTAAATGTTATTGTACTTTCATGTTGAAATTACGTAAATATCTAATAAGCTGATGTTGATGATATTTTAATTCAGTTTACATCATATAAGAATTATCATCATAACAACCCCAAACCATGAAGTAGATAAGCATATTACTTAGCATTTTAATTTAATTATTTTAAATGAAACCGTGGTTTTAAGACGGTTATCACTACCCTATATATTATTTAAAATATAGCTCTCAATAAAATAATTATCTACAATTACCATATTAAAACTGATTATTTATTATAATAATATTATGGCTGAGTATGAAAGATGCCTTTGACTACGTAGATGAGAATCATTGGAATAGACAATAAAATGGCCATAATTTTAGCGGGAAATCTGACATTTAAAAAATATTTGAATTTAGAAATGCATGAAATTATGAAATACATACATAGCTACTAATTTTATAATTTAAATAATATTATTTTGCAATGTTTAAAAGTATGTAATGTAAAAAATGTCACTGTTTATTATTTTTAAATACTTAACAAAAACGGTTTGAATATTATGTTTACGCAATTGTTACAACATTGAAATAAAATTAGTTAGTTTGCGTATTTCATCGATTGATAGACCTCAGGACACTGTGAGCTCTTTCTGCGTAGATCGTATTGTAAAAAAAAAACATTATATTTAATTTAAATGTTTTACAATTCTAAAATGAAGGTAAATGTAACATTAATTTTTCGGATAACCATCACATCAGTCCATTCTATGACCAAGTGAAAAATTACTATAAAATCTAGTGAAATAATTTACTTTATTAACTTACAGAAACTGTGAAATAATTTACATAAATAATAAAACTGACGGCGGATTCTAAAGTTGATGTGCAGTTTAATACATAAGAAAATGGTCTTGAGTAAAAATCTTAACAGTTTGAGTTAAGCGAAGAAAGAGAAAATGAATAAAAAGGTATAAGTTGAAATTCGTAGGAACTACTATTTTATCACTAGTGTTAGACTTTGTTCTGAAAAGATATATGTTCCCTTAGTTCCTGGGAAGTATATTGACGGTGGAGTAGGTAAGTTTAAACTTTTAACTAAATTGCATTCTTTACTCGGGAAAAGGCTAATCTTAACGTATAGTATTTGATTAAATATGGCGTGACAACCGGTCATACTAAGATTAATTTCAATACTCATTAATTGAATAATTATTATGTGCGTAAAATACATACTGCGTTATAATAAAATAAAATCTAAATTTTTAAATCAAACATCAGTTAATGTCGAATTCACGTTGCTATTGCATTGTGCTTTGGCTACATCGCCGATTTTTCTAGATTATTCGTTAATAAATGACATTTGACCTCAGTGTGGCTTTAGGAATATATTTTTTTAAGTGTGTTTGGAGGCTACGGTGAATTAAATATCCAATTTTATGAAGAGAAAATTTAATATTTTTAAACTCATGCAATGATTCTCTTAAATGCGGATTCGAATTTGCGGACGGAATCTAGTTTTTGATCAGCATACATTTTTAAACCACTCGTATAGAATATCTCGTTAATCGAAATCTGTATGAAAACCGAATATTGCACAGAATATTTCTAGTTTTTCCTTCGTTCCACAGTTGGATGGTAAGCGGATATTGATTCCAACTCGGTGAAATTCAATATTTCTATGTGAAGTCAATTTAGCGGACCAATGGTGATGTAATTGGGTTGTGGACTCCGAGTAGTAGGTATCGGGTTCAATTTACCTTGTCTTTAACGAAATTATGATATATTCGTTTATTTACATAAATTGAAGACCCTTGACTAAAAGTACCTATTAAAATTTAAAAATACTGCTACACGTTTTCATGCTACGGGACAACCCTGATGATAAGCATAACTGTAAAAACAAACCCTCATCTCGAATTATAAACTTCAGCAGGCACTTCGCGTATCTCTTTTACATTCGACTTTATTACTTGTAGCACAAAATACAATATCCCTTCATTGGTTGCAGGACACACGCTACCATGGGTGCTGGTAACCCTGGTGGTAGTAGAGGCAAGTTCTGGTGACAAGAGACCGCATTTCGTTGTCGACCCGCCGTCTCGGCTCTTGTGGCCGACAACCAGGGGTGCCTATGCGGTCTGTCGCGCGTCAGGACATCCACAACCTGACATCCACTGGGTTACTGCTGAAGGACAGCTGGTTACGACTATCCCTGGCTTGAGGTAAGCGTTTGATTCTGTCTAGATTAATATTTTAAGGTTGACTTGCGCAACGACTAAATATTGTATGTCACTGTCATCCATTAGGAGTAGACAAAGACAGCATTACGATTTAATATATTTAAAGGTTATATTTAGTGAGTGTTTGTGCAGCCCGCTTTTTTTCCACGAAGTCCAACGGCCGTTTTTAATAATCGATCGCAATCTTAATCTTTAGATCTATCCCGCGAATAAGCCAATTAAAATAAGGCATTTATAAGCATGACAAAATTGCCTTTGTCTTGATTGGTCCATTTTGACCATAGATTGAAAAAAGCGATTGGAATCGTTTATTAAAAATGGTAAGTCAATCAACGGAGTAAATAATGCTTTTTAAATTTAAGATAAGATGATGAAAAACTTAATAAAATTAGTATTACATTTTGATAAACAGAAGTTACCCACTATTGCAGGCAAACATATAGTTATAATCAGGACTTTTATTGTGACGTCACTCAGGGACTCACAATGAAAATTCGAAAATATCGAAAAAATTACCCTTAAAAAGTACAGGAGTGGAAGGAGGTTATAAAAAATTATAGAATAACAACTTTTGAGAATTAGCGTACGCCCAAAAAAGACGTGACAAAAGCCCTGATTATAATTATAGCTATAGTTCTACATACAATTTAAAGAAGCATTGCATACCGCAGAGGTCAGTAGATAAATATCGTTGCGCGCGAAAAGATGGTCCCCTACATATCCCGAAGACAAATATTTGTGTAAAGATGGAGATGTTTGTTTGGGTTTGTTTGCAGTGTGCTGTGTGATTTCAATTCCACCTACACGGCCATGTATTTGCATGGAAGGTGTTAAATATTTACTATTTTTTTTACTGTATTTGAACACAATTCTCTAGGTACCAAAAGATTTTGATTAAAGAAATAATTTAGGAGGAAACAGTAGAAATAAATATAAAATTTATTTAAAGTTTTACATTTAGTGACGTGATGTATTCATTTTTTTGTTACTTACGGAGAAGGAACTGTTTCATTAAACAATGGCGGATACTTTTCCTTAATATATGCAGGCCTGTATTTCCAAATTTGTAGACACACACTATTTATTAGAGCATTAATTGTTCGTCGCTTATTTAAGTTCAATAACGCGGTAGGGGTTGGGTTTATCGCCCTTCTTGCCTCTAATTTCATTCCATAGTAATTCATGCGTGTTTTTGGGATCAGAAACATCATTTTTAACCACATGGGAATCAAATTTGATTACAATTTTACAGAATAATAAAATTGTGTTATTTTGCATTTCAGACGTGTTTATAATAAATATAATATCAACCCTGTATTATATACTTGCCCACTGCTAAGCACGGGCCTACCACTGAGAGGGATTAGGCCTTAGTCCACCACGCTGGCCTAGTGTGGATTGGTAGACTTCACACACCTTCGAAATTCCTATAGAGAACTTCTTGGACCAGAAAAGTTAATTATTTTATTATCTACGTATCTCCGGTTCGAATTCAGAAACTTACCGGTTTCATAAAAAAAAATGACGCTGTCATTAGTAGCTAGCTAGACAGCTATTTCCTAGTCAGTTAACCCTTAACTATGGACGTCATTTTTTGTTACACTACCATGGACGCGCGGTCTGACGGACCGCTATGTATTGAGTTAAAATACAACGTAAATATTAGTTTTATTTTTACGCTATTATATTTATTATTTTCTAGGTATATTAAAATGGAATAATTTAGAAGCTCCTAATCAATCTTTATTTATTTCTCACCTAATTAAATCATATTAACAGTTAAAGGCACTATTTGGCATAAATTTACTTGAGATCGGTTTTAGGGCTGAAAACTTAAATAAATTAAACTTTTTTTAAAAAAATAACATTTTTATCTATAAATCTAAGGCATATTGTAACATAAAATCAAAAAAACGTCTTCTCAAATTCAAATATAAAAATTTTCACAATGGTCCAATATGTGTCAAATTATTGGCAGTTTTTACACTAGGGTTTGAAACACTGTAACCGTATGACCTGTTTATAACTTATACAATTAAAATTGGACTTTCTCTTTAGTTTTGGGGGACAAAGGCGACATGCTGTGCGCTGTGACGAGTCAGTATCCTGACTAGGGGGTTCGTCTAGAGCAGAGGTTCCCAAATTTATATTTCTCATAGACCCCTTTCAAAATTTTGCTGGTTCCGGTGGATCTTTATATTTTTTTTAGGTTTCACAGAGAAAGTGCATTACAACTACCGTCCATACATCGCGGGGTGCTTTGTTGGGGTCATCGTGCCTTTTACGACTCCTATCAATATTATCTGCCTGTATTGATAGGTAACTTCAAGCCAATATTTTAGTACTGTACTAGCAAACTAGATACATTTTCGCGGACCCCTGCTTGGGGCTGATACTCCTTATAATGTTATCGTCTATGCTAGAGACATCGGTATTATCTTCATAGTCACTTATATATTTTAGAATAAAATAAGCTTCTGATAAAAAGTAATCCTCAATAGTTTCCTCGTTATCAGACTAGTCTGACTCTAAAAGAAGATCATAAATATGTTGCAGCTGTGACGTTGGCATTTGTATTGACGTAGATGTACTTTCATTAATATTTGTTAACATTATAATGAAAATAACGTAAAAAAAAAAAACAAAATAGGTACAAAAATTTGTATCGGAAACGTGGTCTCACAGACCGCGGTCAAAGTTTAAAGAAAAATAACTGGCCTTATTGGCAGCCGCCGACACAGTCTCCCATAACATACGTTACGCCACTAAAACTAAAGCTACTGAGCGCCTTATACACGGGGAGCAAGTGGAAAGGTGTAAACTCGAAATTTTCAAACTGCGAGCGGCTTGTGAGACCGCGCGTCCACAGTTAAAGGTTAAAAAACTTGTGCTCTGCTGAACTTCGCTTCTTAAATTGTCAAAACTAACGCCAAAGCCCACGTAAGTGTGTCGAATTTCGAGATCAGTCTACGTATATCCCAATTTCAACAAATTGGTATAATCGTGTGGACTGGCGAGGGATAAAAACCTTTTGTAGTCCATACTCTATCCAGACCCCACTACATGTACCGTTAAGTCCACCTGCTACTCCATTAGGGTCAATTTCCCGTGCACGTATTAAACATACAATATTTCCTCATATCATAGACTAGCACAATTTGAATAGACTATTACGCAAGTCGACGATGGCTCCATTAAATAAACTATAACAACTTCACCTATATTTTACAAGGAAGCGATACAGAGAAAGTTATCTAATATTTACTGCCGCCCGCGAATCGCTTTGGGTGCGATATTTTATAACTTGTAACTTAGCAGATGTCTTGGAAGTGTGTTTGTAATTATTTTGAGAGGTTTCTTTTGGATCGGGTAATCCAGCATACGAGTTATGACAGTAATCCATTGTTCTTCTGTCTTGGTTCCTATTTTATTTGATGTTGTCACATAATTTTATTTATTTAGAGGTAGATCAGGAAAGCAACAATACTAAGTGATTATATACCTACTACAAAAGACCTATGCACTTCTACACACATCTACGAGGATAAGGGCGTGATGTTTGTGTGTTAAAGGCTGTTTACTGAAGTTGTGTAGGTATAATTCAACAACCACTCACCACGTCTCCATCTCCGAAAGGGTAGGTAGCGGTACAACCAGGGCACCCGCATTTCGCCTGTGTTCGTCCCATGAAGTGATAGGGCGCAGGATATCGCCATAAATGTAGATGTTAATACATATAATAAAATCATAGATATTCCGCGTACAGTAACTACTTTTGCAAAAACGGTAGTGAAAGAGAAGAATAAGGTATAAATAAAAATCGCAATAGTACCAAATAAAGAAAAGTTTTTGAACGGATTTGAGTCCTTTTTCAGTTTTAAAGCAGTACTCACTAATGCCGCTGTTAAAAATTCAGAACTTGTCCAAAACGTTGTTAAGTCGTAATCTTTTCATACGTTTTAGTATTTAATGTGATTGCAGCATCCCTATACTAATAACCACCACATCATATTATCAATAGCATAGGTGATTATTTTAAGTATCATCTTAAATCATATATAATTATTTATTTACTGTAAGATGATGTAACAGTAAGTCCGAAAATCAATTGGAAAATGATTTGAAAGTTGGACAAATGTAGCTAATATAATGACTGGTAAAATAGAAAAACCGATAGCCAAGTTGGTTGTGGAACGGACTGCCGAGACGAATGTCCGCAGGTTCAAATCCCAAGGGCACACACCTCTGACTTTTCTAAAAAATAATGTGTGTATTCTTTGTGAATTATCGCTTGCTTTAACCTGAGAAGTTCTCTATAGGAATTTTGAGGGTGTGTGAAGTCTACCAATCCGCACTAGGCCAGCGTGGTAGACTAAGGCCTAATCTCCCTCAGTAGTAGAGGAGGCCCGTGCCCAGCAGTGAGACAGTATATAATACAGGGCTGATGATGATGATGAAAATAGGAAAAGGATGCTTCCTTTTAGTGGCGAAAGGTGACATTTTTCGAAACGGAACCCGCCACAGTATACAGGTACTAATATGTATGAATGCGATCTGCAAACCGTTGTAATGATAATTAGATTCTACATAATTTTTTAATAAAGGGAAGCTAGCAAGTATCGGGTTATATTGACCTTTCACCACTGCTTTCTTTACAGCTGATATAAATGTAAAATGGCTTTACTGAATTTAATTAAACACAGGTGTGTTGCCGCTCAGTCAAACTTAAGACCGCGATTTGTGGTACGAGGCTGCTAACTTTATAGTGATCCTACAATTTACTATTATGAAAAGCAATGAAAAGAAACCGTATTATTTAAAAGACTAACTGCAGATTTCAGTAAACGACCTCAGTTGCTTTTTCGATCGATGACAAAAATGGGCCAATTAGAATAAAGATTTTTTGTTTGCTGATATGACTAGTAACAACTGCTAGCAATTGCGATTGTTTCTAGCATAGACCGGTAAATGAACAAATGGGTCTCTATCGCCTTCGAATACTAACGATACTATAGTAATTATTGATTCACTGCCGACCTTAAGGTTATAGCTTAATATTTCGGCCTTTAAAATTTAATACGACGAAATTTTAAAGGCCGAAATATCCATGCATATTAATTATTTTTACGTTTTTCTTTCAACTGCGAGAACTAATCACTAACTAGACGTGAATTTAAATTCTTTACTTGTCAATACTTGTTTAGTTACCCAGATTAAAGCTGAAACAAAATGTATGAAAAATGGACCTTAAGCTATAACCTTAACGTAAAAGGAATAAGGAAGAAAGTTGTTGAATTTCGAGACTTCACCCACCTTACAAACTCCAACTATTTTATCACTCACACCGTTTCCAAAAATATCCAAACTATACTCAAACATAAGTCCTAACAAATACATACGTAATAATTTTTTCAACACCTATTGGACATAAGCAAAATAACTGATGAAACTCTAAAGTCATTTCAAAAAAGTAGTTTGATCAAATACAGACGTCACACTGCATACCTGGTCATAAAGTTAAGCCAGAGATATACTCGGAATAAAATAACAATGTCAAAGTTGAAGCCACTTGGAAGTGCTTTCTCGTTGGATGCCTCCATTCCTTCCCCAGACGGACAACTTGGCGATAAACTTTTAAAGGTCAAAGCGTATGCCTTTTTGAAACAACGAGAGTGAAATAGGTTTTATGTGTCAGTTCCTCAGAAAGTGCCTTGTTGAACCTAAGTAGTTGGGTAAAATGTATTTTATTTATATCCGTTCAGTAAAAGCTTTTTAGTGTAACGGGCAACCAATCTTGTGTAAAATAATTTGATTTACCTAATTTGCTTTCGAGTTGTATTTTATAAATTTGAATGGCAAGATTTTAGGCGCTTTATAATCGAAATAGCTATTTTAATATCATTTGACTAAACAAATTAAACACTAAACCCCACTTAATAAAAGTCCAGTTATTATTATTCTCAAGAAGCTTGAAGCAGATTGGTACTAATCAATAATTAAACTCAACTTTTAGTTAATAATACTACATTTTATCTTATACAACACACAAATACACATTTGAAAATAAATAAAACATTTAATGAAAATGAGCTTTATAAATGAATTTATAAGTCGCAAAGTTCTAAAATACACATTAACGTGGCGCGGCGGCGGTGTAGCGGGCGGGGTGCCGCTAAGTTATGACACAGTAAGAACCTAATGACCAACAGCGGGCGACACAGAAGTTCCGTATTTTTAATAGGACTTTATAAGCGACAGCAAAGTTTCGAGTTACTGCTCTGAACATTTAAAGTTGTTTTAAGTATATTTTTAACGTTCTGCTCAGTTACGAATTATTTCGCGAACATTTCCGGTTTTTGTACATAATGTTACAGGTTCTTTTATTTATGCTGAAGTAGAATATTTGGTGTTGTGTATCCGATGTATTCTTTCGCAACTGATTCACTGGATAGTACGGACATATAAAATATTCGTAGTCAGTTTCTGATGAGACGTTCGACCTTCGAAGCCGAGGGGCAAAATGCTGATGAGCAAAAGAATGATCGAAGACCTTTACTGTTCGGCATTGTATTTAATATCATTTCTCCCTTCCACAGTAAGAAAAATACTGATCAAAGCGGGTCAAATCTGGTCCTATCGTAACTTTATCATACATCCTAAAAACAATCACAAAGAAGATGGAAATTCATAATAAGATCTATGTCAATATTAAAAGAGAAACCGAGATCAGTATCTCAAAATCTACACCAGTACAACATGATCTACAATCAACTAGTGAGGGTCACAAAATTGCACCGGTTTAGCTCAGTATGTTTATAGCGCAGGTTTAGTCAAGTTAGCTCGCTCTTATCACGCGAAATTGAGTTGGATCTCGGTAAATTGAATAACCAGGTGCTTTGGTGTTGGGGATGGGTATCCTGTATAGTTTATCGGGTGTTTCAATACTGTTAGTCTTGGTTATTGCTACTTTCATATACATCATTTTGATTTAATCCCCAATCTGAATCAGTGCCTCTTTTTGCTTCAATTCCTTTTGTTGTCTAGATCTAATTTCCGCTTCTTTCCAGATGACCTACGCTGGATTATTGGATAGTTTAGAAATATCCTGTTATTCATAAAAATACGGGCACGGCGAAGGGACTCCACTGTATCTGTATTGGAACTGGAGTAGGGTCCAAATAGAGACTGACGAGATATAATTACCCTTTGCGGGTAAATACATTTATGGCGGCCTATTTGAAATGATTTGTTAAATGTAGTAGAGTGTTACAATATTTAATGAATAAATAAAAAACCTTGTTCCTAAGTCTACAGTTGGAAACGCGACGATGCCTGTAGTGTTGCAATGTTCAGAGACTTCAGTTGCAATTGCCACCATTTGAGTGGACATCTACACTAGACAAATCAGTTATCCTCTCTTCTACATAAAAACACAGCATTTTAACCTTTATGGATACCTTATCTAAGGTATAAAAACCGTGGCATCAGATAAATAGCAACTCAAAGAGTGATAACTAATACTCCTAACTTCGCTCCTAATAAATTGGCCGAGTTTCCGATTGAAGTCCCGGCAAGTCGAGGACGTGACGGCAGTACCCATGTGCCGACCGAACTTCGCTGATCTTCGGTATAGTTCGCAATTAACTATCCGTCGGCCTCTAACTCAGATAAATTTATTTAGCTCGAAGTTTGCGATCAAAGGTAATGAACTATTTAAGTTACATTTCGATGTCGACGTCATTGGTTCGAGAAAGTTTAAATTTGTTTTGTCGCCTTGGTCGTGTTGTATTGTGTGCGCGGTGCGACATCGCTCTGAGATCCCGGGTTCGAATCCTGGGTCGGGCAAAGTAATATTGAGTTTTTTGCCCATTGTCAATTTATCTGATATAATGATGTCTGATATGGCGATAGGCTCGCCCCCTATCACATCATGGGACAGCGTACACACGGCGAAAGGATTTTTTCACACGTCATTAATTTACCGAAATAAAAAGTAGCATATGTTTTGAACCATGACACGGTCTAGCCGTGTAGTTAATTTCATTTAAATCAAAATATTTTCACAAACTTCCGCTATTATAATATCAGTAAGATATTCTAAGATTTTACAACCAAATCTAATTTATCACTCCACTGTACTATTTCTAGTTAGTATTAACCTGAAATGTGCAAAGAGTCGGTTACGGCGAGTAAAAGTTCATTCGGCTGGCTCCGCAAAAGTACACGATATTGAATAAAACTGCGGAATTGCAATGTGCCGTAGTTTGAAATGTTGAGTTGGCTCTCCACCACCTTTTACTTTATTTAAACTCTACTATCCTTTTACATTTATGATATTCAGATTTCGTTGTAAGTGGTTTTATAGTTTTATGATTTTGGATGGAGATTGATTTTGAATATTTTTAAGATGTGGGAAGGAATACTAGTTGAGTTACACGATGCTATGTTATATACCTATAGAATGATTTTGATATTGCGTTACTAAATGTAACCATATACTTGTCGTCTTGAAAATAACACTTTATAATTAGTTAGTCTCTCAGTTATTAAATAAAATAGTATAAGTTTCGTATAAAATAAATATGAATAAAAAGTAATTTTAATTTTACATGCTTTAATGACACTCTTAATTAGAGAATTCGTCGCAGCGGCAACATCATACTTTCAGTCACACTTACGTACATACCATATTTGCTTTAAACTTAATTATTATAATAAAATCTGAAAATTACAATTATGATTTTTACCAAATATATTTATTTGCTATTCATGGATTTTGACACAATGTTAGCAAAGGTAAAGACGCAATGTCAAAATTATATTATTTAACTGTCGCTCATGATGAACTACTATTCAAATAGTGCCTTCGAGAATCGCCCGATCTTTAAACTGTTTAAGAATGCCTGGGAAGGAAAAGCCAGGTTATTTAGTTACCTCGTAGCCATCGATCGATGCAACAATTTTATCAGTCAATGGAATTGCCTAGCTTAGTCAAGTAATAGACAAAACTGTAGCACGGCCTTTAGATTTATAAAAATGCACAACTCAACAAGCCATTTTCTGCTCACTTGCAATCAAACGCGGACAAAGTCGACCAAGATTTTCCGTACCAAATGAATAACATTCTTAAAATGATTTCATTGTAACATAATCGGAGTGCAATGCTCATATTCAAATAACACTATCAATATCACAACGATTATTTATTACTAGCTTTTGCTCGCGGCTCCTCTCGCGTGAAAAAGCTTTTCCGGGATAAAGTATTGCGAGATAAAATTTTCCGGGATCAAAGTCCCGCTATATATTTCTCTGGATAGATAGTAGCTTATGTCCTTCCCGGTGTCTCAAACGATCTCTATACCAAATTTCTGCCAAATACGTTGGGTAGTTTTTAAGTTCTTTGTATTCTGACAGGCAGACAGATGCGGCGGGGGAATTTGTTTTAAAATATTTTTTTTTGGCAATTTTTAAGACGAACAATTTCAACATACATGATTGTTACATAACTTTATTCGTTTACGAAGCGAATATAACGGAAACTCTTAAAAGGAATAAATTTTCCTCGTGTTTGCAACATTTTTCATTGATGTTAGCTGACATTAGCGAATTCAAAGAAACAAACAAACTCATCAGCTTTATATAATAGTATAGATTAATTCACTTATGAAAACATATTCTAATGTTTGAAATGTGAACAACATTATTTACTTTCCCCATCACTTACTAGGCCTAATAAAGTTGGACCAAAGTCACAGCTTGCTATTTCAATAGAAACTACAGGTAACACATTAATCAAATTCCGCGACGGTAACAGGTCCCCTAAACTTTCTTTGGGTAGCCATATGGCCCTTACTACTGTTGACTATTATAAATATATGTATTTCTGTTTATGTTTCTATACTATTATACAAAAATGACAAGTTTTAGTAGTCTTAAGAACCATTGCTTTGGTTTTGGAAATTCTTCGTGTAATAGGAACCTTTCTTAGCTATTACAAACTGTCGACTAGTCGCCGGCAACTCGGTCGACGGCGACTGTGACTATTTATAATTTAATGTAGGTGTATTATAGTGGCGAAGTATCCATACCACTCTTTTGCTACCGTCTTCCCTTTTAGGTTTATTTACGTTTGTTTTAATTTTTGGTTTCTGTGAAATTGGTTGCGATATGTTAGTTTAAGATAATTTTTCTTCCCTCGCGTTACATTTCTAACAATATCACCCTTCGCCACTGGTGTATACGCACTTAGTTGCCGATCCGGCCGATAGTTCGCCTCGGCTTATGTTTTTGTTGCTGAGCGACAGAGCGCTGGCGACCAGTTGACAGTACGTAAAAGCTCTTATTCCTGGGTGCTATGTGCTATCTTCGCTCGGAACGCATTCTTTCGCAATGGGAGCCGAAAGGCAAAGTTAATTTTATATATGTGGAACATTTATTGAACGAAAAACACGCGTAACTATAAAAATTACCGGCCCAAAAATTCACCCGCATTTAAATCTTCCTTATCTTTGTCGAAAACGAAAAGTTATCCATTAGCCTTTCTGTTTTTTTAAACGTAGATTAATGCGTCTTATCTTGTTTCGAAGACACTGAAATAAAAATGTATTTGGGATAAAAGCCTATGTTTTGATGGTGATTGATCTATTTTAATTTACAATTGAATTCGCGATTTCAAGTCTAATTTTCCTTCTATGCTTGGCGTTGTCTCGGCTTGGTGTAAAGTTCCTAATGTCAACTGTATAAAAATTTCATCTAGTTATGAGGCCTTATCTGACTAATATTTTTATTAACATCCAAGCTTACATTAAAACTCGAGTTCTTATATTATAAGCGCCACTCCGCAGATAATCACAGGCTGTCAATGTTGAAACCATACTAAAGTAGGTATACGGATTGCAGTACAGTTTAGTCGAACATCATGAGTGTACGGACCGCCAGATCTATTTCCTAGTACATATATATCGATGTCCACAACAAAGTCGATAACCGACGGTAGTATCAACCGATTAAATTGAGATTGAATCTATTATAATAGCTCCTATTGTTGTTCGACAGTGGAATTAGGAGAAGGTATCTTATTGTATTTGGAACATTACATTAATCTGCGTGAATTATATTCTGTCCTTCCGTAACAGAGCCTTTACATTGTAATAGATATATTATTGTTATTGTGATCTTTTATGATCTTATTTTTATAACAGAAAGCAAATAAATTAGGCTGTTACTGGTTTTAATAATACGTCAATATCTACAATTAAAGGAGAAAAGAATTTTGTTACGGACATGTATATTTCTCAAAATAAATGTACGTAACGAAATTATTTTTTTACGAAATATTGTTATGGAATTTACTGTTATGAAATAATAATATGTAGAGTGGATATATAATATCAAGCAAAAAAAGAATAGACAGAAACAATCGTAATAATATTTCATAAACTTCTATTTTGTTACGTACATTTATTTTGAGAAACACTCAAATACGTGTTCGCATTTTTTAAAGATTAAATAAACGAGTCAATACACGAATTGATCTAGTCGTTTGTCTGGTGGTGTGCTGTCAATAAGCAGCAATATCAAACAGAAAACGTTACAAAGATTGACATGGCTTTATAATACACATCGCTCAATATGTTAAGTCTCATAAAGTACAGTAACATCGGTAAAATAGCTTAAGAGTACCTATTTCTCAAAATAAATGTAGGCATGTAAAAAAATAGTTTTTAGAAAATATTGTGACCTCTGCTTTTTCAATTTTTTTTTTGGTTGTCTTAATACATCAAATAATATATAGAGATTATACTAAATAAAAACAAAAAAAGAAACATATGCGACAGAAAAATTTGTAAAAACTATTTTGTTGCGTACATTTATTTAAAAATACTCTTAAACTAGCACTCAAGTATCTGCACACTGTTGCTAGGCGACGAAAATAAACAATATGAACTTTCACATACGAAAAGAATCTAAAGAAAACAACAATATAAGTTATAACTATGTATTGAAAGTATTACATCGCATATATTTTTAGAACCAATGGCAAGCAATTTCCGTCAGAAAATTACTTTCTTTTGTTACGCGTCGTGTTATGTTTGATCCAAACTTTTCGAATGCGAAATATCGAGTGACAAGTTAGCGGAATTGAGTACAGTGTTCGTATTGGAGTAAATACCTTTTATTTCGTCTTCTGATTTAGGTGGAACTGGCCAGTCTTGTATATTGTTGAGTTTCCTATCTAATATGCTTTAAAACTTCTGTTTTTATAACTGTTTACTGAGATACGCAATTTTGTAAACAGTGATATAAAAATCTTAATTCCTGAAAAAATTTCATGGTGAATTTTTTTTTAACAATTTTTATTTGTTATTAAGTACAAGATATTTTTTTAAATGGTACATATATTTAATATAATAAAATATGTAGGTATTTAGAGTTTGATAAAATATATTTAATTACATTCTTTTAAAATTATTTTTTCTCAAACCTCATTTTTATTTATTAAAATACTTTTCATTTTTATAATATATTATAATAAATACAACAATGAGATTGTGAGATTAACAATATGAATTTTATTTAAAGGAATATAAATTGTTGAATAGCTTCTAGACATAAGCGCGTTTGAACAATAAATCAATCTCTTCATTTCCATACTTTATAATAAGTATAGATAATTATAATTCTGCATTGCCTTCCATTTATTTATTATGTTAAATGAAATCAATTGATTCCTCAAAATAAATAAATTATAGAGATATTAAAAGTAAATATATTAAATCGTAAATTAATCGCAGAATATTCCTGTAAGTATTCCATAATTTGAATTGAATAAACATTATTTTTAGACATATTTAAATAAAGTTAGTCATTTTTACCGGTTGAAAAACATTAGTTGTTTATATTTCTATAACCCCATAGTAAAATAAAAAAATCATCTATTTTAAATAATAGCTTCAGAAGCCATGACTTTATCTTATAAACTTCTCGGAACTTGTAAAGAATAGTTCAAAGTTAAAGTGGCATAATCAATCTTGTGGAAGTTTTATGCAGTACAAAATACTATTACGATCACTGAAGTATTTAGTGAAGTAAAAATAATAGGCTAAGCATGATCGTACTTGGTATGAACAGATGTTTAAGAGGTTTTGGATAAGGCAGGGGTTCGTAAAGTATTTTTTGTCAGGCCACCTTGCTGTCTAAAATATGAAATAGAAATATCGATCAATCTTAACGAAATTCACCTTTTTGTTCGACTGCACACAGCACTGATGTTCTTGGTGGTAGCATCAGCTGCGATATATATGTCGGGGGTAAAACAACGGCGTCTCCACCTATGTAGCTTAAATTAAAATATAACCATAGTTTCATAATATTTTTGCATTGTTCGATCTTACCCCTTATCCGATCTTAGAAGAATATACCTTACTCCAGCAAAATAATATTATCAGCAATGTAAACACCGTATTCAAGTAGACATAAGGACCTTTCTTACGTAGAATAAACTTGGACTAGTAACACGGCCGACGCGTCGGCGCTGACACAGCATTGTTTGCGAACTCGGGTACAAGTTGGCAAGCTTGTCTGCGGTTAGTTGGAAATCTGACTTATATACATATTATATACTTGTTAAAATTAAAGATTACTGCCTACGTATATATATATGTCTGTTAGAGAATCGGTTTTTAGTAGAGGCAGAGCAAGGGGTAACATATTCATGCTTTTTATCCCCGAAAGTGTAGGCAGAAACGATACTAGAGTACTCACTTTCGGTCATATGTGTTTCTTCCCATGAGGTAATAGAGAACGGTTCTGTTGCCATATTGGGCACATGTTTTAGACCCCGGACTATACCTGCATTTAAAAAAGATTTTTTTATATCGGCGAACGAAACTGGTGGATCCGGCCCAACTGTTTATTATACTGAAAAGTTATATATAAATGCAATGGCTATTTACTATAGATGGCTGTTAATATCGTATGCATAGCAACTAAGTGAGAATATAATTTGAAATATGTGACGTCAAGGGCCTTACTCCTTACTCTGTATGACAGTATAAGCTCTTAACGCGGCCGTGTTACGTTATCTGTGAAAATATGGTGAATGGTATTCTGTATTTGATTTTTTATTTTCTTAAACGTAACACGGTGCGTTACCCGCTTGTTACGCACTGTTAAAATGAATCCCTCCTAGCCAAATTCCGGCTACGGCGGCGACTGAGTAATTTTAAAATGGCAAAACCCAGCCATAATTATTTTTGGCCCGACCCGGGATTCGAACCCAGGGCCTCAGCGTCATAGTTGTACTCGTATCGCGTACCCATCACAACTAGCTATCGAGGCAGTTATTGACAAAATAACCTGTGGTGTAGAAAATAAGACCCCTGTTTAAATAAACATTACCTCTCAACTGTTTCTAAAATTATCTCGATAATAAGACAAAGTATACCGGTTACGTATAGCAAATCGGAACAAGTTCTTCTCTGGTATGTATATCGTAATTTACATTCAATCGGTGAGATATAACCAGAACCTTCCGGAAAACATGTCTTTTGCAAATTTAAAAATGCTTTAATAAGACAGCCAATCATCATCTTCATAGACCCCATAATTACAGAACGAAATGAGTTTTGAATTAAGAGTCCATATTGACATTCCAGGGAGGCGGAAAATTGACGCTGTACGTGAACAAACACTTAAATTTCAAATGGTACTAAGCTTACTAATAACGAAGTTTTGTTTAAACTATGTGTAAGT
>NC_051126.1:11762644-11798740 GCF_014839805.1 Manduca sexta
TTCTTACCCTTCAAGAAATAAGCCGTTGAATGCGCGGATGGTTATCAAAATCTTATGGATTAGCTTTTGCATGCGGGTTTGCCGGCGTGTATAAGGTTTTCCGGATCTATATAAAAAGAAGCCTTTAGCACTCGGAGAGTAATGTAACTTCCTATTAGTAAAAGAATTATAAAAATTGGTTCATAGTTCCAGAGATAATCCTTACAAAGTTACAATCTCGCACATTCCTCTGTATAATATTAGTATAGATTAGATGGTAATAACTTACTATCCATTGCAATAAAAGATAAAATCTGCAATGAATAAATGTTTACTAGGAGAGTCTTCAAAATTGGCACTTCAAATTAGTGACATCCACCACTTGGTTTACAGGGCCCGGTATTTACAAGTTATAGCCTATCAGTGGCGAAGGGTGAAATTTTTCGAAAAGGAATCAGACAGCAGAAACTTTGGTACTAATAGATCTTAGGTCTGCAAACCAAAAAAATGATAATTAGATTTTACATAAATTACGAAAGGTAGGCCGAAAGGAGTCTGGTTATATGGACCCTTGGCCACTAGCCTGTTCTATAGAAGAGTGCGTAGTTGTGCTCAGCTTGAAGTTACAGTACAAAAGCTACCCTACGTCTGTCGTCAGCAGCTTATCTTCAGAAACAATGTCGCTATTCGTGACTAACACGTGAGGTAGACTTCGCAGCCGTATAACTACAGATTAACTGGTGGTTGTTCTCTCATATGTGAGTCCGCCTGGGTAGGTAGTAGGTACCACCTCAATGACTATTTCTGCTGCCAAACAGCAGTGTGCAGTCACTGTTGCGTTCTAGTTTGAAGGATATTGTAACTAGTGTAACTACTGGACATAATGGGACTTAACATCTCATGTCTCAGGATGGCGAGCGCGATGGAATACCAAACAATACTTTGTAATTCATGGTGTTGGATGGTGATTCTAATGTTTATGGAAGGTCGTATCGCTTACCATCAGGCGAACGGCAAGCTCGTCTCGTCAGTCAAAGAATAAAAAAAAAAAAAATAAATGTGTGCCGCATGAATGAATCTTCATACAACTACGAAAGGTTTATAATAAATTATATTTAATTTTACACATGGCCATATACATGAAATCTGTAAACGCAAGTGTACTTCGGTTTCCTTGGTTTGATATTATACGCAGTACGATACTCTTGAACGGTGCCTGAGTTTTCAATTCATAATATTGTTTCGCTGGTCCTGCACTTCTGTATTGATTTTCCCCGAGTTTGACTTCAGTGTTGTTTAGCAAAAGTCCTGTAGAGAAATATGAACTCTTAAGGTTTCCACTAAAGGTGTGCGAGAGTGCTAAGTTGTGGGGGGTGAAGCTGTGAAACTTCTCACCAGAACTACGCTAAGCGAGGTTGGGATTTGATTAATATTGATGGTTTTAGGAAGTAATATTGATAGATTTATATCCTAATGCCTTATACCTATTTAGTTTCGCAACAGTTCCAGCCCGGATTTAGGGGGGACAAGACGGGGCCCATGCCCCTGGCAACGTTCAAGTCAAATTCAAACTTGCTAGACGAATACACAACTTATCATTAACGCTATTTTGACTACTGGGACGTCTAGTAAACACAAATTATTTTTCGCGTAGTCATAAGTCAAAAAGCGCACTCGCCCGCAGAAATCGGCGGCCAGTGCATTAAGAGCAATTAGTAAAAACAGCGCTTACATTTCAAGGCGGTTAGTGCGCGTGCGAAAGAGATAACGCTATATTTGGAAACTCCGTCCATTTCCCTCCATGGAGATGATTGGCAGGATGCCTTTCTAATACCCTATCATAATATTTTATTAAATTACAGATGAATTTAAGCATTGTACACACTTACGTAAAGCCTAAAATTTTTGGGTGCACTTCTAGCGGTATCAGGCCGAATATGTTCAATGCTGACACCATCTACCTTTTGTGTTCGTGCTAGCTGAATTATAATTTCTCCATAAAGTCCTCTGAAATCAGATTTTGATTGTTTGTTGTACGAGCCGGCAAACAACTTAATCATTGTTGTGTGGTGGGGATTTTTTATTCTTTATTGTAGCGACACACGTACTAAAAATATCCCCTACTATCCATTGTTATGTAGAATTTTATGTGTATATTATTAGACTATCAAAACATCTATGTGATCATACAAGCACTCTTTTTTAAACATGTAGAAAGCATTAAGTTTACTTTTTACGATCCACCCCTGTTTCAAGCGAATCCCCCCAAACTAACTGGGGAATTGAATCGAGGACCTTCTGATCCATAGCCCATAAACACTGTCACTAGACAGAAAAGACTTGGACTGATATCACAAAGGTAATGTGTAAGTTTTTATATAATTTCAATTTTACTCATCTAAAGTATTGCTATTGTTAGTCACAGTTTATTTACTCCGTGAATATTGTGTATAGCTGTAACTGACAATTGTTAACACGCAATGTTTTTTAGATTCAAGGATATATATGCTGTTGGTGTATTTTATTGAATAAATAAACCTACGTAAAAGGCCAGCAATCTGAAGGGACAGGTTTACGTCGAGCCAAGACCGTGCTGATGGGTGGCGAAGTCTTCCACAACGGCACCACACCCCACAAGGCCAGGCGAGCTTGCCACTCCTCTGTATCCCCACCTTTCATAGCAGTGCCTTCTAGGTATTGATAGGTCGTACCTATTGAGATAGCTGTGGAACGTTTATAAGGGGGTAGGCAGAAACGCAATTAATGCACTTACATTCTTCAGTGCGTATTCCATTACTTGATGTGATAGGGGGCGAGCCTATCGCCATATACGGCATAAATTGCGGATTCCGGGCAGTTGAGTTTTTTTTATTGCTTTGAAGAAGACACGAGCTTGCAGTACGCCTGATGGTAAACCTTACGACCGCCCATAAACAGTAGAAATACCAGTGGGTCTCAACTCCCGAGGATCCATCTAAGTATCCTGTGCCTATTGCACGCTCATTAGCGGGGGACATTTGTCGTGGTCCTAGTCTTTTAAACATTAGTGAAGATAAATGTAAATAAAAAACTCCGATGGGCACTCAGAGAGCATTTTAAAGGTATATGCGACAAAAACGCCATAAAGATTATATTTGTAGCCGTAGCATTATATCCTTTATATTTTACCTACTTGAAAAAAAAAACATTTACCTTCTTTATGAATATACGAAGAGGTTCTAGTTCTTTTCGCACGCAGCAAGTTCCTGAAATAATATTACCAGCTCTTATTATTATAAGCACAATAGGTTATGTTGTAAAAGCCATGAAAAAAAATGTCAGTGTGCTTAGTCCTTAGAATGTGGTAAAAACACAAGACATTGTTTTGTTTTTATTGATACGTAACGCTTAACAAGAACAAAAATTCTGTTTAATGGCATTTTTACAGTGCTTAGTTTTTAAAGTGGTATAATATTTTTTTATTTAGTCTGATCAAGGAAAGTATTTTCGAATATTTTCTGTAGTAGGAACAAAAATAAATATATTATTTTCTAGTAAAAGATATTAAGAAGGTAACTCAATGACGTTCCATGTATTAGACCATAACTTCACTTTTTTTTACCTGAATACTACTACTAAACACAGTAGACTTTCGGGTGAGTGCTTAAGGCACTCAAACAATGCACATATAAATATTAAAACGTATATTGATGATTAGTATATTAATGTGTTTTGACGTACATTTTTGGCTACGCTCGTGGTATGTTAAAACGATTAATTTACCTACCTTAAATGTTTTTGCATTCTTGAATATTCCATTAGCAAATGTTTGTTTGTGTCGTAACAGGCTGCTTGCGCTGATTGATTCATATTTACTGTGTAAACGAAACGTAGTTATGCATTACAATCAACCCTTGCTTGATCAAATGTCGCTATGTGTAGCTATTAAATTAATGTAGACTGATTACCGATCATATTGCTGCCTATAAAGGAGGCACGCATGTGGCTTTGCGTGAGTTTTTTTTAAAATAAATGTCCTTCAACAACCTATCTGTATAATTGTAAAATGTAGGTAGATATTGTAACTTTTTGAACGACCAACACCTTAGTCCTCCCGTGATCATAACTGCTGCAAAGTGTCCGAAACGTTGGGCAAAATTAAAATTAACCGCAATAAAATCCGAAAAATAGTTTTATATCAAAACCTATCTGTACTATGATACCATCCTTCTGGGATACCTACAAACGTCATACAATTGTTTCATACTTGCACGGTAATTTATTCACTGCAACTGGTGGTGAAGGAAAACATCGTGAGGAAACCTGCACATCTTAGAAGTTCTCTATAGGAATTTCGAAGGTGTGTGAAAGTCTACTAATCCGCACTAGGCCAGCGTGGTCGATTAAGGCTTAATCCCTCTCAGTAGTAGAGGAGGCCCGTGCTCAGCAGTGGGCAAGTATATAATACAGGGCTGCTATTATTATTATTTATAACTGGTGGTAAGTGGTGTGGTGAATATTATTGGTCGTCAAATTTTTAAGAAGCAATTGAAATATTATTTGAAATATGGAGTATTTAAGAAGTCCCGAAAATACAGCATTCCATGTTTGATTATCAACGTATTATGAAGTACTTATCGGTTTTAAAGAGAATTAGAAAAAAGAGGCTGGTGAGCGCTTAAAAATACAACATTGCTAAATAGAAATATGAATTACAAATCGACAAATTATCTAGTTCATGCAGTAAATAAGCGAAGATGTCTAAATATGTGAGTGTTACTCACGTAGTCCCGCGAAGTTTATGTTTGTAATTAACTCTACTCTTGGTAACTTGTTAGACATCCAGAGAGCTGAAATCAAGTCAATTAAAGCATCCGGTAATTGTACACGTTAAATTATGACTTGTATGCTGATGTTTTAGAGTTCAAAACTAATTTGAATTTATGGTTCAATTTTCAAGTAATTAAAGCATATTTTTACTTGACAAATATTTTTAGTCGCATTCAGCGGTTTGTACTCAATATGCCAATGAATACGTCCGATATAATATGTTTTTAACCTCTTTTTTTGGGGCATGCTGATTCTCGAAAGCAAGTCCAAGTAATTTTTGTACAACCTCTCCGCCAACTTCTGTACTTTTAAAGGGCAATTTTTTCGAAATTTCCTTTGTGGCAAAAAATACCCTCATTATACTTTTTACAATAAACGTGATTGTGAAATGTTTGGATGTTTGTTCGAACTAAACATGGAAACCGCTGAACGGATTTATACGAAATTTGGCACTCTGATAGATCATAACTTCAATTAACAAATTAGGATACTTTTTATCCCGCGAATTTGTTCCCCTTAGATATATTTGGTTTTTAATAAGATTTTTCAGTAGCTGGAGTTGGCGTGGTAAAGATGGCGCTATGGATGGCTATAGTGATATACGGATTTTGTAGCGGGAAAAGCCTGCAAGCGAAGCGCGAGCAACACCTAGTTTTTTTAATTATTCTACAAAATTATTTTTAGGTTTATTTTCACATAGTAAACTATTTTTACAAAAATTGGGTTTTAACCGTTTCGGTGATGGAGAGGGACGAGATATAAGAGTTATTAGCGACTCTACTGAAATATATTCGGATTTATTTCAGTAGAGTCATAATAACATTAACAACAAGCGACATTTACAATGACAAATACATATATTTATAAGTATATACGAATAGATAACACTTAATGTGTATATATAAATATATAGTGCTGTTTCAAAAACGTTAATTACATATTATACAATAAATCAATGTCGAAAAGGGTACAAAGAAAAGAAAAAAATAACTAAGCAAATCAAATCAACTTTAACGCGAGATAGGTAAGGGAATTACTTAATGGAAACGAACTGAAGCTGGTTTGATTTCTAGGTAAGGCATTTAAATGACTTAATCATTTAAAGCAACACTGACCTATAATGCCAGCAGTAATAAACAAAAATAGGACAGTACTCTTGCATTTTCGACTTTTATTTACTCTTCTATGGCATTCACACTTGGTGTTTTCATTTTCTCGTAATGGGTACCGTTCTTTGTATTCAAAACGCCTTGGTTTTCTTCCGCAGACTCTTCCTGAAATATAGTTGACAAGTTAGGTTTTACATGGGGATATTTGCTTATAGATTTTCATAGGAATGGTTGTATTAGAAGTTTTGGGCCTAGTAAGCCTAAATAATATGACTTCATTAGGCTATTCATGTGAATGTCCAAATGAATTACTGGTCTTCTAAGTGAAAGTCCGCCTGGGTAAGTAAGTACCACCGTTTATTTCTGCCGTAGCAGTGTGTAGTCACTGTTGTGTTCCGGGTTGAAGGACATTGTAGTTAGTGTAACTACTGGACATAATAAGACTTGCATTTCATGTCTCAAGATGGCGAGCGCAGTGGAATACCAAACAATACTTTGCAATTCATGGTGTTGAATGGTGTTTCTACCGTTTATGGGCGGTCGTATCGTTAACCATCAGGCGAACAGCATGCCCCTCTCGACATTCAGAGGAATAAAAAAATAAAAAAAAATACAACATATCTTCAGATCAATCGCGGAATGCCTAACCTGAACAAATTTTGATTGCAAAACTCGCATTAAACTAACATAAAATAACTCAAAACACGTATATCTTACAAATTTTGGAGGAAGACCTTTTCTTTATCCCGGACTCGTAAGTCCCGCTTTACCCGGATATTTTGAACACCCCGGACGTCTTGCAAACTGGGACAAATCCGGGCAAACTAGAACGGATGGCGGCCCTACACATAATTAATCACGGCCTACAAAGGTAGACAGAACACTGATATTGTGTTACGTTACATATGTTGCTCATAACAGACTTCAACAATACGCCGTCTTGTTAGTGTCGTGTTTTGTTCCACGGCTATTACGTGAGTTATGAATCGTCTCTACCTACCCTTTTAAGGATACGGTGGTAAGAATTATTTAAGATTTTTTTTATCAAAAAGTGTATTTGTTTTCACTCGTAGCCGCTGTGCACCAAGCCGAAGATTGCGCCTCGTGGAAGACTACTAAATGATCTTGGACGGGATCACGATCCTCAGTAATGTGGGGCCGACTGAAGAGAGAGAGAACCGCTGTGATATTATTAAAGTATCTCTTAAATGAGAATTTGCCTAGTTAGGTACATAGAGTCTGGGAGTGTAAATGTTACTTTATCCCTGGAACGGACTTCAACACCATCATTATTTACAGCCTTCCATTGCTGAACATAAGCCTAAAGATTTCCAGACAAACTTCGTAAAAGTCTCCTACATCTAGCCAATGAGCAAAGGGGCACGGACTTACCTATACAAAAATCAAATTACATCAAAAACAATTTTAGAAGAAAAAAATTTTTCGGACACAATTGTAAATTAATTATTTGCAAAACAACGAATGTTTCTATAAATGCTGAAGACAATACTTGTTCTCGATCGCCCGTAATTCCGAAACGAAAAATAGGTTAATTAATTTATAGCTGGAGTGTGGCTTCGTCTCAGGGAAGTGACGACGGAGATAGGTAATTAACAAGCTGACGGTAAACGTTGCTTTTACTGATATTAACTGTAGTTGGCGTGGGAAAGTGTCAATATAAAATGGTGTTTCTTAGAGAGAATTTGTGGTGCGAGCTGAGGACTGCGACAAAGACCTGATTGACTGGGCCGGATATGTTATTAAACTTTGACATTTGAGTTTTATTTTTTTAAACGATCACGGCAAAGTAAGTCCTAATAGAATTGACGAGAATATTCTTACTTCTTAGACACAAGTACGCCGGCCTGTTCAAAATAATTTATAACTTAATAATATTCAAATAATGTTTAAAATCCCAAGTTATTGGTATCATTGAAACTCATAAATCCATATTCTTTAGAATGTTTAAGAGCGTATTTTTACCCTCAATATAAATTTACCTGGAACTACAATAATTAATAGCCCTCTAGAAAAATTCATAGCACAACTTTAATCGTTTGCAAGAACTAATTAAAGAAAGTAAAAAGTACTGTATTTTGTAAACTCGTTCATCTTTCAGACTTAGTCAACTGAGCTATTTAAGCTCTCGTTTATAATTAATAATGAATTTTCAACTATTAAGTAATGCAGACAAGGTCGCAAGTTGAAAACTGCGATCGTACGTTCTCATGTAATCTTCGCGCCTTAAAATTATTCATATAAGTACATTATTTATTCAGAAGAAACATAGGTGAGACGGGTCACGCGAATATTTGCCGTCTTAAAATATATTTTAAGGATCCGATTCGTACCCGACCACTAACGATTGAAAAATGCAAATACCATACAGCTGCAGACTATTTCACGCAACTGAACACAGTCTGTCGCTTAACTTCGGTTCATGCAGACAAGTTGCGTCAGTAATAAGTATAATTTGCATTTGCAGTTGTTCTCGACTACGAAATAGTACCTTAAGTATGTTTATTTAAACAAAAAGTTGGGTCACAGAAATGCTGACTGTTCGTATACTATTACATTGTTGCATACAGCCTTGAAAACAAGACTTGTATTCCTCGTGGTGTACAAAATGTATTGTTAATCATTTTATTGATCTAGTGGTAGAACTAAAGCGGGGTGTAAGAATCTGGGCTTTATCATCTGGTAAGTATTTAGTAAGGGAACTTATCGATTCTAAAATTTCCATTCGAGTTGCTAGGTTTGTAATTTGTGCTTGATGTGGTCATAAACTCGAATTTTATCATATCATAATATAGAACTGTATTTTATACTGTCCAATGCTGAGCACGGGCCCTCCTGCTACCTAGAGGATTTTCAGGTCTTATTCCAACACGCTGGCGCAACTTGGTAGACTTCGCATACCTTCGAAATTCTTGTGGAGGATTCTCAGATATGTAGGATTACTGACGGTGTATTTTTTGTCGATACAAGCAAACGATAATTATATATATACATTTTACACGTCACTTCGAATAGTCAGAGATGTGTGCCCTAGGTTTGGAACCTACGGACCTTTATTATCGTCCAGTCATTTATCATTTTATGTTACAGATATTATATTTTTTTAAAAATATTCTTTCCTGCCAGCCCGAACTGGCTTCTTTATTTATTTTGTACTCTCATCTGTTTTCTGTCCAACATAAAATGTCTGTAGTTATAGAAGCGACTTAATTAGAGGAATTATTAGTATATAATAATAATTAAATATTTCCGTCTACTTATCATAAGTGTAACTATATTCGTCTACGCTATGAATAAAGCATTTTATTTATTCATTTTCTTTATTAGAGCTCGACAGCAGGTGGTGTTAAGGAGATATGGTATTTTCAGAATTTGCTTAGCGACTGCAAGCCTACTATTAAACTGAGTTGGTAAGTCAGTAGTTAGCGACATCAGACAGACAAGTGATCAGGTTTTTAGCTGCAAAAATGTCTGCGAATTGTGTTGCACTGCACCTAATTGTTATTGCTACACAACTGCATTCGACAACTCAAATGCACTCAGAAGAAAGGGATAACAGGACGGTAGTTCCGGCAAGCGGGATTTTAATTAAAACCATTTACAATAATGAAATACTTATTTTTGACTCATGAAACGATGTACGGGTCTCAAAACTGCTAATTTAGCCAAAGGTTGAGGGCGAATGCCTTCAATCTACATTTTTTTAGGCTAATAGGTTCAATCACTTTTACGGCTGGGAGCGTTGACCTTTGAATATTTTTAAATATGTGAATTCGTGCATAGTTTATTAGATTTTATGTATTATGCAAATTTTAAGACGAATTAAAGGAATAATTAATTTTCATAACATTAGTATGTTTTATGTTAACATCAAATATTTTAAATTATTTAGGGATTTCAATTAAACTATTTATTAATAAAAATGTAAGTATTTTAATAAATAATTACTGGAGGATAATTCTCTCGTATGTGACAGTCTTAGCTATGCTTTGTCTATTTCCGTATACAAGCACTATTAGATTCCGGTTTGAAAGACACTTCAGTATAATTAATGGATTAGTAACTTAGCAACTGATGTCTTGGGATAGGGGCAAAGTGCGGAGCCTCGTATAACTTTATAATTCTATATTACAAGCGGTGTTGATACTGTTTGGGACAGACGCTTACGAAGCGAGCTACTTACGGTCAGCTATTTGAAGGTAGGTATAGGAGGTGTATAAAAAGGTGTGCCTATACGAAAATTTATATAACGAAAATACATACAAAATGATTTCTTATGTTAACGAATGTTTTTTTTTTGAGATCTGCCGCGGTTATCATCGGGGTTACCCTGCGAACGGTGTACAAGCGACCTCTCGGCTTAGCAACCACGGCAGTCCCTGTGAGGAGTTGGTGGGCCCTACCGCTATCACCGAGGGTGTGCCCTACCGTTATCACTGTGAGCTCATTTTGCGTAGATCGGATCACCAACAGCTAAAATTTAAAATGTATAATTGTAGGTAGTAGTAATTGTAGGTAGATATTGTAACATTGACTTTGCGGATGAACAACACCTCAGTCCCCCCCGTGACCAAGAAGGCTGCAAAGTCTTCGAAACGTCAGGAGAAAACTAAAATATAAAATACCGCGATAAAATCCGAAAAGTAGTTTAATTTTAATGCCTGTATACGGTTTGTCGAATTCATTAACATTTCATGATCAGATAATATTTGTTTTTTGCCATACCGGATATTTTAATACCAGATAAATTATATAAAGATTATATTAAGTCACACAAATTGTACCCATGCTTGACCATAGAACCTAGTCCCTTCGTTTATTTCTCTTCACTACGAAGCTTACAGCTATTTATATATCTGTATTTAATAGATATCGGTTAAGTATAGTAGAATTTAATACAAATGTTTAGTAATACAAATAATCTACGTAATACGTACAGTGAGTACAACTGTAGTGTTGAGGTCTTGGGTTTGATTTTTGGGGCGGCCAAAGTGATATAGGGTTTTTCTATGCAGTATCAGTACTCTGGAACTCGTCCGGTAGGGTGATAGGCTGGCCTCCTATTACATTATAGTACGGAATACATATGGGGAAAGTGGGTGAGCCAGTTGGTCCTCTGTCTACCTCTTCGGGGATATAAGGCGTGAGTGTGTGTGGGTGTGTGTATTTTAATAAATCTAATTTTATGACAAATATTAAGTTTTTTTTAGCTTTAATTTTATAAGGTAATTAATAATACTTACTGCGTAGGTATAGTGAGATTAAAACATATTATGTAGAGAACAAAATGCCTATTTTAATATTTTTAATTATGCATCTTGGTTATAGTTTTAAACGACTAAGAACTTATGAGTAAATACATTTAGGTAATACATACTTGAAGAACACCATGGCGGGATGAATTTCTTTTGTGGCATGTCACTCCGTACGCATTCAAAAGTTCTATGCACACTTTTTGTTGGCATATTATGTATCTTGTCAAATGTATGTTACAACACATAACAAAGTTTTAATTAATCACACAATGTTGTACACTACAACTTTCCCGCTAAATTAACTTTCTTGAAGTTTATTTTTGTTACGGTATCCTTAATGAAGCAAAGGCAGTAAAACATACAGCTTACATTTTAAAAAACATGAGATGTTATATTATTAAATCAATAATGTATTATTATTATTATGAAATTATACAAAAACGTTGTTCATGTTCTTAAATTAAATATTGTTAAAATATTTTGTAAAAAATGTAACCTCGAAAGAAGAAACACTTTTATTAGAAATTATAATCACAATCTTGTTCTAAAAAACAAATGACCTGACCCGTGTACCGTTGCTTCAAATTTTACCTGGAATAATTTATTTGTCCGCGCATATTAAATCTTAGATTTCGAATTTCACGGGCGAGTTTTTAAATAAAGTAAATCGCTTCAAGCGGAACAGTCTGTGAACTATGTTCGTGTTACTAGTCGTTGTTTTTGTTTCATCACAGTATCTTGTTAGTGCTCAAGAGCAAGCTATAAGTACAATAACACCTTCGCAACCTCCTTTGCCGTTCCTCGACTTATTCACAGGAGCGTCTAATTTATACGAACCGATTAGAAAGTCATACACCGACTCTAGTTACCACGTCTCGTGTCCTCAAACTGACTCTTTGTCATCGTTTGCGAATGTACTGGGAAATGCTGCGAAGATAATGCTGTCTGCAGCAGTAATCGTAGCTCTTAAATTATTGATAGGCAAGCTCGTATTTATGCCGCTACTATTTGTCTTGGCTGCCAAAATAGGACTAAAGGCGTTCCTCCTTTGGCCGATGATATCGAAAATGATGAAGTACTTTAAAAGAAAAAAGAAGAAAGGCCACAAGTCAAGGATGATCACGGATTGCTCTCAAAGAATAGCTTGTGTGGTCCAAAGGGCGTCGCAAACTTGGAGCAGTAACATCGGTGCAGCTGTGACGTTCTCACTTATTGATGATTTTGATGAGGATGGATCCGTCGCGCAAAGTATGTTAAGTTTACTAGCAGGTGACAATGTGGCCCAGTGTATGGCCCTCGATTGCAATTCCGGGGTCGATATTAGCTGACATCGCAAGAACACGCAGTATGTAGAACAACGGCGATGCGTCCACGACCCACATAATAATGCCAACTTGCATATTACATTTTTATTTTATAAAAACGAGTGAACTTTATTATTCAACATAGTCACGGCGATGGCGTACATAGTGTTACTAATTTTGTATATCAACTCCGTTTTGTGCGACCCAGGGGAGCCTGTTGTGTTAGTCCCCTCGTTCGATATGAGAGCGGCTAACGGTGTGCCGGTTATGGCGCAGTTTCCAGCTACACATTTCGTTCCGCATCCCGCGCACCTGCAGCCGATACGGCCGCAAACGGAGAGGGATCCAGATCCTCAGAATTTGACCTTCAACGACTTCATTGAAGCGTTCAACGAAGTCTCCCAGGATGAGGAGAGCCAGGATGATCAACTTCGAGCAGCGGGGCGCGACGAAGCATACTCCTATTCCCATCCACCTTCGTTTCCTTATCCAGCGAGTCCTGGGTACAATCCTATTCCTCCTTTATACCACAAACCAGCGTACGCTCCTCCAGCTAAAGACTCCGCTCCCAAAATCCCCATTCTAAAACCAGGCTTAGTAGATTTAGTGAAACCAGTGGCAAGTAAAGTGCAGAGTAAAGTGAACGGTCTTCTTGGTTTGGTCTTAGCGTTGTTAACAGGTTCAGTTCCTGAGGGTTTAGAATTAAAAGGGATTAAGGAGCTTCTTATAAATAGTATACTCAAGCCATTGTTGGCCGCGAAAAGTGGCATTAAATCTTTGATAGGTAAATTAGTGATACCAGTATTGGCTTTGTTGTTGATTAATGTTGAAGTGTTGGTAGTTGTGTGGTGGTTGTGGGACGAATGTCCGTCGAAAATCCCCACGTATTCTTATAAACCTGCATCCGAATATGATTCGTATAAATAAGCAACATAAACCCAGTTATTAGTTTAAGTATTGTAAGTCCCAATTGTAAAAACGTGTACTTTTACCAATATTTGACAAAAGAAATGTATTAAGAAACCAATTTATGTAATAATTGTCATTCATAAACTGTGTGGACGAATTGTTATTGATTTATTTTTAAGTATTAGGTTCTTAAGACTGAATGTGTGAAATATTCTTCGATTATTTTAGTAATAAATTTTATTTATTCATTTTGAGTTTTATTTTCATGTGTCATACTTTTTGGTCACTAATATTTCAATAAATACTTACTTAATTGTCATTTAGTTTACAATGCATAATAATTAACCTGGGACACGGATAAATAAAGTGAGGCCTATTCCGTCTTTTTGCAATTTGGGGGGGACATTTGAAGTATTCAGTTTAATGTGAATACCTCAAGGCTGTAACTACGCACTGAAGCCTCGAGGGCTTTGAGGGCTCGTGAACATTTCCTAATCTTTTCTCCTCCGCCAACCCTCAGAGGGTACCTTTTCCTTCCCCTACAATTCCTTCTCCCAAATATACCAACTTTCCTCCAGCCCATTGCAGTTCCTAAGCCGAGGAATTCCAGTATCTCATTCGCAGGTTTCCCCCGATATTGATTACGTCACGATACACAAAAAAGTATTGTACCAGCAGCATTTAATACTTATCTGCTATTCTTCGACTCAAAAGTCACATCACAATATACTGCAACCGGGTTTTTTTTTAAATGTATTCACAATTTACTTTTATTTATTTTTTGCAAATAATTCTTACGAATAGTCTTTAATTTGTGTGTTACTTGAATGACGGAGCAGGTTGAGGTTTTGCTATTTGATACCTAATTCACCGCCCCCACCTCCCTTACTTCGACAGGGTTATATGACATAACATAGTAGGAGTTAGAGTTATTAAATTACAAAGTAAGGTATATTACGTGTTAATTTACTCTTCCGTATGAGAGAATCCGTCAGACTATGTAAAACTGCTTTATTTCTACAGTTAAACTGATGCAAGTATGGTTAAAGTTAATAGGAAATTCACACGTCTATTTTGAGGAAATTCATAAAACTGGTGGCCTTATAGGCAATACTTGTAATTTTCTTGTTTCTCTTTCTGTAAGGGAGTACGTTTACAATTAATATTATAACTGTATGTATTTTATATTCCGGGTTGATGCTGAGTAGAAAAATTCAATATTACTTTGCGCGACCCGAGATCGAACCCGAGACCTTAGCACTGTCGTACGGCAATAAAACTAGGTACGCCACCGAGGCAGGCCAGGAGTTTGGAATTTGTTCCCGAAATGGCGATAGGCTCGCCCCCTGTCACATCATGGGACGGAAAACGCACGGCGAAAAGTGGGTGTCTTGGTTGCGCCTCTTCCCACCCTTTTGGGCATACAAGGCGTGAGTGGGTGTGTATTATTAACAAATATATCCCTGATTTCAAACATACTTATTCAAACAGATATCAAAACTAATTGCCATATGTACTCACTCATTACCATATCCAATGGAGATGGTAATGACATAATTTCATTTCCGAGTTAACGAGATGTCACCTCGTTGAAACACTTGGTCCAGCGATTCCGGAGTGCTGTTCATTTATATTATCTAATTGTCCGTCCGAACCGGTGACTTGTTCGTTAGGCAATGTTTTTCCCGCCTTTTTTTAGATTTAGTGCCCTAATGAAAAGAATCGAATTGTTTGATTTAGTAGTTTTCTAAAAGTAAAATATCCAATTCGATCGCATAGGAACGGGGAGAAGCAAATTTTTTTTTATATGTCCGAAGAAATAACAATTATATTTTGGTGCTTCTTATTTAGTTAGTATTTACCCAGAGATGGTAATGACAAATTTTAATAAACGTAAACAAATAAAAATACACCGTATGGTATTCAAGGTAGGGATAACTTTCTCTTATTGTAATATATTTAAGTATAAATTCAAGGATATTAATTCTTATAAACAAACTTTACCTTTCTATATTAGTTTTAATAACGTCGAGCAAACAGTAAAGTTATTTATAACAAAAAATAGCCAAACCATTCAACGGCACAGTTTACAGACAAAATTCAATAAAGAATTTAACAGTTCGATGCACTTTTGATTTCGCTGTAGGTCGGCTGTAGCCATCTTGACTGATATTGTATTATTAGCTCATCAAATCGAAGAGAAAGTATGGGAACCGAATATTAACTTGTTAACTGGTGTGTAAACTGAACCTAATTTCAGTGGTCATTTTAAGATAATTAAAACAGTAGTAGTAATTTTTTCATAATTAGGGTTCTTACATAATTAGAACTAAGTATATAAAATGCATGTATTATTGTAAAAAGAAAAAAAAAAAAAAAAAAAAAAAAAACATAAACTATGATAATAATATATATAAACATAAACTAAAAGATACTTTATACATATATAATTATAACTAGAAATAAGTTTTTATTTTTCTGTATTATTTAGTAAGAAATAAAAGGCTTTTTTATTTTTTATTTTTTTATTTTATTTATTAGTAATTTTTTCATTGTAGTTAAATGAAACGCTAAGCATGCCGCTTGCCTGATGGTAAGCGATACGTCAGCCCTTACAGAAACACCATACAAAACTATGAATTACAAAGTACTGTGAGGCACTCAACTGCACACGTCAATTTGAGACATAATAATATGTTAAGACTAATAATGCCCAGTACACCGGCTACAATATCCTTCAAACCGGAACACAACAATGCATGCACACTGCTTGGCGGTAGAAATAGACATTGCGGTAATTCCTACCCAGCCGGCCCCTCGTATACGGGAGCCCAACCCCCATTATGCATATCTGACTTCAAACTTATATGTTAAATTGTTAATGTAGAACATTGTTAGCAAACTTAACAATTTTCGAATAGCAGGAGTCTTGAATAGTTACATTTTCGAAAGAATGCGAATTCTGCCAACTCCTCTTAGGGCTGGTAGACTAAGCCTTAGCCCTCAATTCAATAGAAGAATCCTGTGCCGAGAATTATCACAGTATACAAGCTTTTTTTATTGCCTTAGTAGGTAAACAAGCAAGTGGTTCGACTGATGGTAAGCAGTATCCACCGCCCATAGACATAGCAATCCGTGGCACAGCCAAGCCTTTGCCTACCGAACATTTTGATTATGACGATGTCTTACTAAATAAAACCACATACTTATATTACAAATAACACATAACTACTCGAATCGTAGGAGTAAAATGAAGTGTAAGGTTCGAACAAACTTAATATTAATAAAAAGTATATTAATTTTATTCTAAGAGAATCCGTCGCAGCGGTAACATCACTTTGAGGCAGAAATACATTTGTACACGTCATATTCACACTAAAGAACAAATTAATTAAATACCTAGAAAAAAACTAGGATTTTAGGTGGAAAATATTGTTTTTGTGGATGATTATAAGCACAATGTTAGCAAAGGTAAGGCGAATACGTAGTTTAATACTAACGCAATGCCAAAATAACCCGAATAATACCTAGATGGCTGATATTTTTATTTTTTTCACGACTAAAACCAAACATACCATTTTTTTCCTTCTATTTCTTAGCTTCTAGCCTCACTGCCACAATCAACTGTCGGAGATCATTTGATTACGATTCGTGCGACCCGAAAACAGGTCTATTTGGTGGTTCATATAGTGCACACAGACACCTAAAGGCAGAGATGTATTTAGATGAGAATCAGGGGGACATGTCCTCGTAGGAAATTAAAGAACATATAATTAATTTAATATGAAAGTAATAATTGATATTAACATGTCATTTTGTAATTAACAGTAATATGTACCTACGCCCCAGAGTAGATAAGAATATTTTTTAATTAAGCTGCTTTTTTTAAACGCTGTGTACTATAAAACATATTATGTAAAATTCTTTTCTTGAGCCACCGTTTTAGGAGAACTTCAAAATTAGTCACCTGGCTGCACAGCAGTGTTTGTGCGTTAAGATACATCTATAAAAAAATATTGTTACGCCTTTGCCGCGCTTCGGTGGCGATGCAGCCGCGGGGCTACTTCGAAAGCGCCCTAAGCAGTCCGCCATGAACGGCGGCGCTGGTAGCAGGAAAAACAATTGCACGGGAGTGTACGACACCTTTCATACGCTTCCATGCCTCGTCGCCGCTCGGGGAAGAGAAGTTGGTATGTTGTCTGTGAGTCAATAAGCCAGATACATTTTTTTCAAATCGATAGTATTATTATTGCATACACAAATATCATTTTAATTTGATTTATTTACGAGAGTTCTTTTCTTTATTATTAAAATTTAGAAGTACGATGATTATAGTGATGCGCTTATAAATTTTGTTAGCTGTTTATAAATAAAACTAAGACACCATTAACTGTAGACGATTCTTCTCATATAATGGCCCGTCAGATAAAAACTTTCTTCCAATATAAACATAATTTTTTCTAGGGGCTATTACCCCCAGTTTACCTAGAATACGTCCCTGCATACCACACCGCCTACAATCTCACTCTATTGCTCTATAACGCCAACTCCATTACCTGCTTTATTTAGGACTCCTAGCTTAGTTAGTGCTAGCTATTGTGACTCGTGTCATCGGGAGCTGTGAACTGTAATGTGTTACACCTGTATATTAAGGTATAAAATTCACTAGCTTTACTCATGTGTAGTATGAGTCCAATTTTGGGATCATATGTTGCATATGAAAAATTTAAAGAAAATACTATATTAATAAATAAATGAATATCTCCTTCAATGTCCTCACTAGGAAGCCAGTATGTAAAGCCTGTATCTATACTGCAACAGTGTTAAATCTTGTATGGTAATGAGTTGTTTTTGATGATTTTTTTATAATTAGTATATTATTTATTAATAAGTGTCGCGTTCTGACATTAAGCATTATCCACTTTCAAACAGCATCTTTCGTCAGTTATCATTTTATCTGGACTTCGCTACGGTCTATCAGGTGTAAAAGAGTGGAGTTATATTGCCGTATTATAGTGGTTATTAGCAGCGATAGCCTAGTTGGTTATGGAACGGACTGGCGAAAAGAATGTTCGCAGGTTCAAATCCTAAAGGCACACACCTCAGACGTTTCTAAAAAAATATAAGTGTGTATTCTTGTTGAATTATCGCTTGCTTTAACGGTGAAGGAAAACATCGTGAGGAAACCTGAACACCTGAGAAGTTCTCTTTAGGAATTTCGAGGGTGTGTGAAGTCTACCAATCCGCACTAGACCAGCGTGGTGGACTAAGGCCTAATCCCTCTCACTAGTAGAGGAGGCCCGTGCCCAACAGCGGGACAGTATATAATACAGGGTGATATTATTATTATAGTGGTTATATGGCTGGGGATCTTTCACATCACAAGTAACAATACCACTTCGAGCCTATTCGATCCAATATGAAATGCAAACTTTAGCACGTGCCGCTATGTGAATTTCGTTTGTTTTCGATATGAACTCTTGGAATTCTTTTGTGTATTTGTTGCGTGCTCCAAATTTCAATGTAGTGATTGTATTTGTCATGTTTATGTTTGAGATATGAAACGAAGTATCTAGATTTTTAGGCTGTTTGGTTTACTCTTGAGTTATAGATCACATTACATATACCTGCTAAGTGCTGGGCAAGGTTTTAGTATAGCACGAAATGTATGCGGTCAATTATATAAGGCAAACAATGTATTAATTTTATTATAAACTGCTTAGATGGTTTTACAAATATGTTTATGCGATTGTTGGACATTAAAATTAAACTATTTTTCGGATTTTATCGCGGTTTTAATTTTTATTTTTAATAAGTATTCTATTGTAACTTTGCGGATGACCAACACCTCAGCCCCCCCCCCCGTGACCGCGAAGGGAGCAAAGTCTTCGAAACATTGGGAAAAAACTAAAATATTAAAATCGCGATAAAATCCGAAAAATAGTTTAATTTTAAAAGAATGGATAGTTTAATTAGCAAATTAATCAATTGCTGGTGCGAGGATATATGATTGATTCTGGTGGATAGCTCTGGATATAGCTCTCATAGTCTGCTATAAATGGATAGCAGACTCTTTCATCAATACCAGATGGATGCTATGCTATGGAATCAATTGTGACGCCTATAGGCCATCGCCTGGACCGCATTTTACTTTAGTAAGTGCAATCATTTTACAAAATTACAAATAGGAACTATAACACTTAATGACAAGCGCGTAGAGTTGAAAAGAATCAGTTTTATTAAATCGTGAACGTCGCGGTTAATAGGAAGACATTTTGTGTAGGATCCCATCTCGATACTGTTGACGGTTTTGAATTTTATTCACGTGCTTAAAATTTTTATGTCGACATTTCACCGAATTTTATGATGCCTAAGCATTATTATGTAACGTTACACTTTAGGTTATATTTTTGCTATTTTGTTTAAAACATAGAAGCCGCGTGTAAATGAAATTTATTGAGTATAGTTATACAGTCAAATATATATATACAGCTTCGAAAACGATAAAATAATTACTTTTTTAAACTGGCTGGGACTTATGATCACATGTAACACTAATTTCTCCTTTCAGCTCCGCGCGCGCAAAAGATAAGATAAGTAATTATAAGATAAGAGAAGATAAATCAGTATAATAATAATAATCACCCGGGATAAGAGAATCCTATATCAATCTGGAATAGTACAATTTTTTTTAGTTTTTAATATTAATATCAACGTTGGGCCTATCGATATAAGTATCTATTTATACATATAAAATATAAATATATGAAAAAACAATACGATAAAAATGAAATACGACGGTTTATAAAAAGTGTTCAAAGAGCTCTAGTCTGAAAAATGAATGATTTAAGTTAAAGACTAAAAATATTGAGAAACGCTTTAGCAGTTTTTAACTCGTTTCTTTACCACAAAAAGGTATGTGAATTTTAGATTTGTACTTCAGCGCAAAGTCGTCTATACTCTATAAATACATTTGAAACAAATATTAGTTTAGATTTTCCTAAAAGTATGAAGAAATAGGATATAGGTATACTAGTAAAGGACATTGTTCTGTGCCCATACATAATTCGCCCTGGAACCAACAGCAATGGAAAAATGTTTGTAATATTTAGAATCATTAATAAATTCTCATGACATATTATTTATAAAACGGACAAGCTGGGATATCGCAATCTAAAAAAACGATGAGATTTTGAGGTTATAATTGATAGTAAACATTGAAAGCTTTCAATGTTCAAGGTAGATTTATAGTCCTATCATTTACGCTTTAAATATACTTTTTATTGATATAAGTACCTATCTTATATATATAAGCCCTAAAGATTCATCACTGTGTATATATCTGATTATTACTTAAATCAGGCTATTTTAAGACTTGATTCATATAATTTTTTATAAGTAAAAAGGTACCTAATTATGTAGTTATAGTATTTACATCCTCTAAGAGTACCCTTCAGATTTTATGTATTTTCTATATATACACGTACGTCGTACGTATTCCCCGAAGAGACAGACAGAGGCGCACTGTTGAGCATTCACGCTTCATCAGAACCATGGCATATTTTACACACTTTTGGTGGACTCTTAGGGCATGTAGGATTAAATTAAACAATTATAAAAATATTATTAGTTCATATTATTTATTTCCTCATCACCTACATTGTTTTATAAAATATTATCTGAGTATTGTGCAGGAGGGTTGTTGTTATGGTATTATTTATAAATTCAGTTTTGCCAATCACAATCACCGAGTCCGGATTTCCAACATTCTATTACAGAGCACGCAGCTTCTACTAACATTGTTACAGCTGAAGTATGTATAGGCTCTTGGGCCGTGGTCCAACATGCTGTACATATAAAATCAAGGGCTACAACCTGAAAAAAAAAACAAACACATTATGCTTAAATTAGAATGGCAATATATTAATATTGTGTCACACGGAAAGCAGATTTATGTATTCAAATCTTCCAGCTGAATTAAATGTAAGAAACCTTCAAGCATATGACACACATTTTTTAATTAACAATATTCTTGCTAGTTTGCTTTTAAGTTGCCACACCCACATGCTAAAGTGTGTAGTAGGTAGTATACAGACTCTGTTCGCTGTTTCCACGCTGTTACCAAGCACAGGAACTGAGGAGCGAACTAGATGTTTTGCGGCAGTTAAACTTGTACGATTAAAGAAAAATGTGCTTACCAAACGAGGCGCTGTCCATTGTTGTATACAATGGCGAATGTGCTCGTTCTCCAACACCATGGATCCGCCAGCAGAGCCACAATTAATGCAAAAAGCAATTCCCATTTCGTATCCGTTATCAATGCTAGGTAAATTGTTACATCAGTTCACAAAGTCCAGAAATCACAGCCAGTGTATGGCGATATCGTAATCAATCGCACAGAGTCTTTATAATAGCCGAATCGTCAATGATATAGTGAGAGTCAGAGAATTATAATATATTATATGGAAAGTGAGAGTCTAGTTTATTTGTCTCTAATGAGTGAAGTGTGAGTGACATTAAATTGAATTGAAAAATGAAGTAAGAATTAGGGATACTACTCGACTAAATTCTGGATCGATTATATCGATCATTTATACAAAAATCGATTTTATTCAACATAGGGTTATTTTTATTCGGAAAAATATTTAGCGGGACCCTTATCCCGGAAAATCTTTCACACGGGCGGATCCGATAGTAATTTAATATGGAGAGAGTTTGAGGCCCACGGATGGAGGGACAGAGACGAACGCTACTTTTTAAATGTATAATTCATAAATATTTTATACGACAGAAAATAAATGTTCGAATAATATGTTATGCTCTGCTATCTGTACGAAGCCAAGGCGGGTCGCTAATATAGAACCTAAATAAACAAAGTAAATCAATATGAATTAAAAACTAAAAAAAAAACTTTATTCATAGATGACTTAATCTATAATCAATTTAGTCCTAAAACTAACTACTTATTTATTTGAGACGCATCCACTGCTCGATTAAATATTATTATAATAATTAAAGAACATATCGCCTCACAAATCGAATATATTAAAATGTTTCAATAATTAATTATCGGCAATTAGTTTTATCGTTTTGTCGAACCGGTACATCTCTATACATAATTAGTTGTAAACATGTCGGCGACTTTGACTTTAAGTCGTTACAATATTTTTATATATTCATTTTGGATGTAGCAGCTTGTCCGTTTTATACACATATTTGCGAATAATATAAAAAAATACATAAATAATTAAAGTGCTAATCACACCTTTGTTGGTTCTGGGGCCGTTTTCGACAATGTCCTTTGTAGATTTAGATAATATATTGAGATTTTTCTTATTCAGCTGTCAAGTGAAGGCCGGAAAATTGCAAAAGATCAAGTTGTTGCAAAGCCTATAGATATAAAAAAATCTTTACTTTCCAGACCAATAGAAGAGACAGTTTAGATAATGACCGCACATTCGCTTTCTCTTTCTAATTTACCGTTACCGTTAATTTTGTACCGGTAGTGCAGTTCCTTGACTATGTTACCTAACATGTACTGTTTATAATATTGTATCCGAATCCAAAAGTAACAATACACTACGAATTTGTGCCATAAAAACATAAATAGATACGACAAATTGTGCTCAAACAGCGCGCGGCTTACATTTCAACGCAGTACCTCTATTATTCGTCCATTTATTTTTAAAATTTAAATAAAGAATGTTTTTTCTTTTTTCCATCGCTATTTGAGTAAAGAGTATTTTATAAAGGCCTGATATCGTTATAAAAAGCCATTATAGTCTAGAAACAGACATAGAGATTGATGAGTGCACTCTATTTGTACAGATGGGACCGTTCTTATCTCATTGAAGAATTGACTTTTAATCGATAACATATTTTCTTATTAGTTCGAAATTTAAATTTGAACTAGGACACGTAACAGTTAATAAAATTATATTTGAATATAGTATTTGAACAATATTTTTGCTCTGTATGATGCCTCGAACAAGTCTTTGGACTAATTTTTAGTGATCTAAGTGAAGATGTAACTATGCCTATATATTGCCTATCTGAATAGTGAACTCCACTCCGCTTATCATCAGGTGCAGTGGAGTGTTCTGGGAGATAGTAGTACTATCTCGGTTGAGTTCGCCCTTCATCCTACATATAAAATTTCAATTCGGTATCTATATCTGTTTGTACCAGGGTATTATATTTGTTAGAAATCCATATACTGCGAAGGTGCATTTTAAGAGTCACAAAACTAAGTGGAGGATATATTTATCATACATTTAGACCACTCTCTAATACATAATATTATTTAAGTACATAACATGCCTGTTGGGGACTGTATTAAAACTTCCACGGATTTGTTCACTGGTTTATTTTCGAATCTGCTTATCTCGTACCAATTTTCTTATTCTGCCTCGAACTACAAACTACGCATTTTTTTTTTTTTTTTTTTTTGGTACTGACATACGTTTGTTAGCCTGGCAAGGGCCGGCTTATACAAACACACCGGTCTTGCGGGTGCGTGCTTTAGGCACTGCGAGCCCTTAAGTGACCATGCTGAGGGCGACCCTCTAAAGGGTCACGACCTCGGCTCAGGACGGCCACTGGGAGAAGATGTTTTGGGGACATCAACGATTATGGACAACGCGAAAGGTGTGAAAAAAAAAACGACCTAACAATCTAACATGATTACATCGGCGTCCGGGCCGGAATTATCAGAAGGGTCGGGAGGACGGGGGACGCGGCGAGGTCCTCGGCGGCGAGGACGGAGCAACGGTCGTGTGGAGTGTTTGAGCTTTTTAAGCAGCTCGTGCTTTCTACGTATTGCCAGAGTGATATCGTCCTCTGGATCTGATAGTACTGAACGCGGTCTTCTCCATTTGGCGCGGTCAAATGGAGTGTATTTCGAGTTGAGTCGGATTAACGGGTTCGGGTGATTGACCGCCTTATCGAAGTAGCGTCTGCTGGCCATGTGCATAAAGTGCCTGATGGTCGGCATATCGGTGTCCACGTGGAGGTTGCGATTGCGAACGTACCACGGGGCATCGAGTGCACGTCTGAGAAATTTGTTTTGCAACACCTGCAGACGCTTAAGTCGAGCAGGCGGTACATGCGCGAATACGGGGGACGCGTACGTCATGATCGGTCTAACGCACGTAGTAAAGATCCTAATCTTGTTGCGGATAGACATCTTACTTTTACGGTTTAAGAGCCAGTGGAGCTGGCCCATCGCGAATGCGGCTCGCGCGCGTACCGCATTTACGTGTGGGGCGAAGGTCAACCTCTGATCAAGGATCACACCTAGATATTTGACCTTATGGGTCCAAGGGATGATTTGGCCAGACAATCTAACTGAAGCGTTAGGCGCTTCTTTCTGAAGCTTCCTATGGAATAGGATAGCTTGGCTTTTGGAGAGGGTTGACAGTGATGCGCCATTTGCGAAACCACTCGCCGAGCTGGTCGGCGGCGGCCTGCAAAATGCGCACCACATGTTCCGGTTCTCTACGTGAAGCGTAGATCGCCGTGTCGTCCGCGAAGAGCGCCAGATGGGCGTCTTTGTGTTTAGGAATATCGCTAGTATATAGCGAGAATAGAAAAGGTGATAGCGCGGAGCCTTGCGGGACTCCGGCCGAGATGGTATGACGAGAGGAGAGGGTGCCCTCGACACGATATTTGAAACCGCGATTCGACAAAACTCTCGTATGATGTGCACGAGCTGTGTGGGCACGTTGAGAGTGTACAGCTTGCACAACAAGCCGTTGTGCCACACTTTGTCGAATGCTTTCTCAACATCGAAGAAGAGAGCACCGGTATAGAATCCTAACTTAAATCTGGAATAGACATGCTCCGTGATGCGGAGTATCTGATGCACGCAACTGTGCCTATTTCGAAAACCAAACTGCTCCGGAGGGAGCAGATTGTGGGAGTGAGCTACTATTTTGAGACGGTTGAGGACGATCCGCTCATAAAGTTTCCCTATCGTGCTAAGTAGGCTAATGGGCCTATAAGAGGCCGGTTCTGACGCGGGTTTACCCGGCTTGTGAATTCCTATCACGACTGCTTCTTTCCAGGCCTCAGGAAAGTAGCAGTTCTGGAATGCTGCATTGAGGATGTCAGCAAGAATCTTGACCAGATGCCCCGGTAGCATTTTCAGTAACCTAGTGGGGATACCGTCAGCCCCGGGGCTTTTCGCCTATTTAGTGCCTTGATCAGAGTGACGACTTCTTCGATCGTCACCGGCGCGAGGGTCGGGGGGCGCGTCGACGTCCGGGTCGATTGTTTGAAACGGTCGCGGAATAGGCGGCGAAGGGATCGCGTTCCTACTTTCGACAAAAGTGTCTACCGCAACAAGATGATCGTGGTCTACGGGAATTGTTTCGAGCGAGCATTGAGACTGCAGGGTGGAGGCTAATAATTCCGCTTTCTCGTCGTCGTCAAACGCGGGGCGTTGATTCGGACGATTGAGCGGGGAAAAGAGGCCACATCCTTTCTCTTGAAAGAGCGGACCAGCTTCCAAAAAGGCCATGTGGGTCGGTTGGATTTCCGACAAGTGCTGCTCCCACCTCGAATCGACGGCGTCCTTTACGCGACGTCTGGCCTCACGTTGGAGGTAACGCGCGAGACGCCGTCGATCCGGGGAGGGGTCAGACACGCAGGCCTTTAGAGCTGCGTTTCGCCTCCTCAGCACCCATCTCACGTCATCGGGAAGATGCCCTTGACCGTTGCCGGTCTCGGGCACCCTCTCGGAGCTTTCGCTCAAGACGTGGTGGAGATGGTTGGTGAAGGAGCGAATCGCGCCGGTCGTTTCCTCGCGAGTCACGATGTTGGGCGGAATAGAGGAGAGATCATTAGATGAAGTGTCGGCGAGTTTGGTGCTCAAGAGCCGCCAATTCGTCGACACTTTCACCCGATCGTTAGGACCTGTGTCTGAGGGACCGTTATGAGGGGCTAAATCTAAGATCACAGGTCTGTGGTCTGAATCTAATTCATGTACCACTCGCAGAGAACACACGTTGAGACATACGTTCTTTACGAGTGCTATATCTAATATATCGGGTCTGTAACTATCGTTCATAAAACTATAGTGCGTGGGTTCAGAAGGAACCAGAATGCTCATATCAATTTCGTCAAGACAGCTCTCGAGTACCGCACCCCTACCGTTGGTAGAGTTGCAGTTCCAGAGAGTGTTCTTGGCGTTAAGGTCGCCCGCCAGAAGGACGGACTCCCCATACTGAGTAGGGTTATTAGTTCGTTGGAGTGAAGCTCCTTACTAGGTGAGAGATAGGCCGAGATCAGAGTGATCGGCGGGTGTCCCTGTCATAGAAAGCCTGCACACTGAAGCCTCAATGCTGCTCAGGCTTTCGGGGGGGTCGAGAGGTATGCAATGCAGGGACCTTTTGTAGTAAATGAGAGTGCCACCTTTAGGGCCATCGGTGCGATACAAACTACGCATACAATCGCCCGACTTACATACTAGTTTAGGAGGCACTATAACGCACGGGTGTGCCTCCTACGCACTTTTCGGCCATTGGCCCGCCGTTTTTCCCTCGTTGGCGCGTCCGTCGCTCTGATTGGCCGTAGGGTTCTGGTGGGCGGGGCGTCGTTCCACGATGCGCCGGCGCCGGGTCCCTCGTCGAGCGCGTGCAGTGCGCGCCTCAGTTGCGCGGCGACCGCCGTCCCGCGACGTTGCTCCTCTGGATGCGGCGTTGACGGGTCGCTCGCTGAGCGTGCGGCGCGCGGGCTTCAGTCCCGCTGCGTCCGCCGTCCCGTAACGTCGCTCCTTAGGCAGCGTCGTCGACGGGCCTCAGTGTCACGGCGGCCGCGAAGTCGTCGTGTCGCTAACATCCCTCCCCCCGGCGTAGCTCGCGCAGCCTCCTCCTCCGGGTGCAGCACGACGATCTTCGTCACCGGGCGTCGAAATACGCCGCTCTTTGTCTTGATTTCAGCGACTCGTATGGCTCCGTCGGGTCCCTCGAACGTGCGCTGGACGATCCCCAGCGGCCACACGTTCCTCGGCAGCTGTTGGTCGGCGATGGCGACCACGTCGTTCACGCGCAGCGGACGAACTCTTCTTGTTGACTCGCCGCGGGGTACCAGGGTCGGTAGGTACTCCGCTATCCACCGGCGCCAGAAGTTGTCCGCCAACGCCTGCGCCGCTCGCCATGCCCGTCGATCGACGTCTTCACAGGGTCCGATTGTGGGAAGGCCCGATGATGAGCCCAACAAAAGTGATTGGGCGTGAGCGCCTCCGGGTCCCTCGGGTCGACGCTCACGTGGGTCAGTGGTCTTGAGTTGACTGAATGTTCGGCTTCAGCCAACAACGTCCGTAGGGTTTCTTCGGACGGCGCCTTTTCCTTTAGGGTGACGGTTAGTGCGGTTTTGACTGATCGCACCAACCGTTCCCACGCACCTCCCTGGTTGGGTGCGCCCGGAGGGATGAAGCGCCACTCCATCCGATGCAGCAGCCCGACGTTGCGTAGCTCGGGTTGCCACTCCTTGTAGGCCGCTCGTAGCTCTTCATCCGCTCCCCTGAAGTTTGTGGCGTTGTCGGAATACATTATTTTCGGCCATCCTCTTCTTGCTGCCATCCTGCGCAACGCCATGATGGCCGAATCCGTTGACAGGGATGCGGCGAGCTCCAGATGTATGGCGCGTGTCGTTAGACAGGTGAACAGCGCGCCCCAACGCTTCTCTCGCCGGCGTCCGATCTTCACTATCATCGGCCCGAAGTAGTCCACTCCGCAGTTGGAGAAGGGCCGATGATACGGGTCCAAGCGGGCACGGGGTAGATCTCCCGTGGCCGGTGGCTGCGGCTTCGTGCGTCGCACCTTACACAGTGCGCAGTCTCGTTCCACGGTGCGCACGGTGGGCCTCAGGTGTATTATCCAATATTTTTGCCGCAGGTCGTTGGTCACGCGCTCCCTATTTGCGTGACCTGCGGCACAGTGTTCTTGCAGTACGATGAGCTTCGTGACGGGGTGTCGGCCGTCCAAGATGACCGGTCGTTTGGCGTCATCCGGGACTGTGGCTGCTCCGATGCGTCCCCGGACTCGCAGCACGCCATCTTCTAACACCGGGTCCAGCTTAAATAGCCGACTCGTCCTTTGTACCGGCTGGGAAGACTTCAATCGTTTGCAGCTCTTCCCCGAAGCTCTCCCTTTGCGCCTGTTGCATTAATATCAGCTCCGCCCGCTTCAGGTGTCCCACTTCCAGGTGTGGTGTCTTGCGTCGCGCGATGTCCGCGAACGCCAAGACTCTCGCCGTGGCTCGCACCAATGTTTCATACTTGGAGAAGCGGGTCGGGTCGGGCAGCCAGCGTTCCTTTCCGGGCTCTCTGTGATGTGCAGGACCTCTGCTTCGTCGTCCTGACTTCCGTCTCTCGTGGGCCATGATTGTTCGGGCTCGAGGAGGAAATCAGGTCCCCGGAACCACCGGCTGTCTTCACTCACGGCGTCGCTCCGAAGTCGAGTGGCTTCATCGGCGACGTTGTGCGTCGTGGGTAGCCATCGCCACTCACTTTTGTCGGTGAGCTCGGCGATCTCCCGCAGACGATGCGCGACGAAGGGTGTGTACCGTCGCTCGTCGTTCCGGATCCAGTGGATGACTGTTGTGGAGTCAGTCCAATATATAGTTCTCTCCGCCACGATGCGATGCTCCTTCTTCACTGCGTCAGCGAGGCGCGCCCCGATTACCGCCGCTTGCAGCTCGAGGCGGGTATCGTTTGCGTCCGTCGCGGTGCCACCTTCGCCTTGGCGGCCACCAAAGAGAGTGTAACGTTCTCTTGGCCGACCATCCGCCAATACGCCACCGCTGCGTAGGCCTGCTCGCTGGCGTCGCACATAACGTGGAGCTCGATGCGTCGCTCGTGGCTCGTCGGTCCATAATGTCGGGGAATGCGCAACTGGCCGATCGCCGACAGTTGCGACAACCACGTCGCGAACAGCTTGCCGTCTTCCTCTGGCACCCGTTCGTCCCACGACATCTTTAAGCGCCATAAGTTCTGAAGGATGATCTTGGCGCGAATGGTGTACACGCTGAGAAGTCCCAGTGGATCGTAGATCGACATGACTGTACTGAGGGCTTCTCTTGGTGGGCGTGCGCACTTGCGTTTTTAGTTCTGTCGGGACTCGGCTCATTGCTGTGTTGAATCCCAGCTCGTCTCGCTCCGGGTCCCACCGCAGTCCCAATATCTTGCTGTGTTGATGTTCTCCCCAGTTGCGTGGGCTGATTCGAGCGCAACTCTGGGGCACGTCGCGAAGCACACTCTCGTCGTTCGAGTTCCAACCGCGCAGAGTGAATCCCGCCGCCGCGTGCACCGTCTTCATTTCCTCTATGGCTTCGTGCGCTTCTCCGGGTGTATCGTAGCTGGCCACCAAGTCGTCCATATAGTGATATTTGGTGATGGCCTCCGCTGCTCTGGGATACAGCTGCGCATGCACGTTGGCGTTGTGATTCCTTACGAAGTGCGCCATGAATGGTGAACTCGCTGCACCGAAGATCATGCTGGTCATCTTAAATCGCTGCGGCGGGTTGGTTCGGTCGTTACCGCGCCACAGAAATTGCTGCGCTGACTGATCTTCGGCACGGATCTTGATTCGCAGGAACATTTCTTGTATGTCCGCTGTGACTGCTACAGCGCTCTCCCGGAACCGAAACATTATTCCGGGCAGAGACATCAACATGTCAGGGCCTTCCAGTAAGTGGTCGTTCAGACTCACCCCGTGACTTGTCGCCGCTGCGTCGAACACCAACCTCTGCTTGCCAGGCTTGTTCGGGTTCTGCACCGCGAAGTGAGGGAGGTACCAACAGACGGGGCTCGATGATTCTGACCCGTCGCACCTCACTGCGTATCCTTTTTCTATAAGGTTATTCACCTGTGCAGTATATTCGCGGGCAAATTCAGGCGAGGCGTCCATCTTGTGCTCGATTTGTCGCAGGCGTCGAAGTGCCGCGTTGTAGCTCGGCGGCATGGCGGTGTTGTCTTGTCGCCACGGCAAGCCGACTTCGTACCCGCAGTCTATCTTCCTTATAGACGTCTTCAATGTGGCGATGGCTCGTCGATCTGCGTCACTCACTCTCGGTTCTGGTGTGACGCCGAGCGCTTCTATTTTGAAGTGATCTTCCACGAGGTTATGCAGTCCGTCGTGCTCCCGCTCGTATATATGAAGCACGTTTTCTTTCTTTGTTATGACGCTACGTGGTAACGTACCGTGCACCACCCAGCCGAGTAGCGTCCTTGATGCAGCCGGTTCGTTGCGACCGCCAACTCGCAGTTCTCGCGACACAATGTGCTCCCAATGATCCGCGCCCAATAAGATGCCTGGGCGCGCTCGTTCATAGCACAATTCTTCCGGCAGGTCCCTTAAATGCTTCAACTTCATAAGCACTGCCGGAATGGTCTGTTGGTGCAGTTTCAGGTGCTTTATTGTTCTTGCTCGTATTGAGTGTGGCTCGTCTTCTGTCACACCTCTAATTCGCACCGTCACCAACTTGCTGGCTTTTTCCTTTTGAGCCATGTTAACGCCGCTTAGGTGCAGTGCTTGTGTAGGGCCGTCTGCACCTATCTTCTCGGCGAGATCTTCATCCATCAATGTCACCGTGGCACCTTCGTCGAGGAGAGCGTGCGTTCTCACCTCCCCCCGTGGACCGGCGACTACGACCGGGCACATCTTCAGAAGCACGGTGCGTGCGCCGACGTTCGTTTTCGGCGTCACTGACAATACTTGTTCCTTGTCACGTACCTCTGTGTTTTCCGGTTTCTTTTCCGCTTGATGCAGCGATGAGTGATGCGGACGACGACACTGTTCCACACCGCACAGCTTGGCTTTGCATGTTATGCGCCGATGAGTACTGTTCGCACACTTAAAACACAGCTTCTTTTCTTTGATCAGGTTCCATCGCTGTTCGACGCTAAGTGCTTTGTACTTAGGGCACTGCGTTAACACATGCGCCTCGCTGCATGCCGGACACTCTTGTTTTTCTTCTTGTTCAAGTGTGTATACGTTGCTCGCCTTTCTCTTGATCGCGATGGCCGGTCTGAGTTCTCTTTTCGCCGCGCTGCTCGTTCCCGCAGACGGAGCGTACGTATATTTCAACGCTCTGTCCGCTTCTCGCATAAGGAAGCGAGACAATACGACGATCTCTGGGTCAGCCGTTCCTTCATTTTCATAGGCGTAATCACACCATCGTGATCGTATGTGCGGGCTCAACTTTTCTAACACTTCACGAGTCAAAAGTGGATTATAGAGGTACTCACGGCGATCCATACTCCGCAACACACATATAACATTTTGAATCTTGATCGCGAAGTTGTTGAGTTCCGTCGCCGTTGAGCCGGGCTTGGACGTCTTTCTTAACTCGTCCAAGGCACGATCAATAATCACTTCTGGCCGTCCGAAGCACTGTTCCAATGTCTTCATAATAGTGCTCGGGTCTGTGGCCGTATGCAAAAGTGCGGCCACGACATCACGCGCCTCTCCTTTCAGCGCGCTTCTTAGTCGCTGAATGTTCTCAGCGGCAGACACGTTGTACAATTTCGTAGTGTCTTGCATGGCGGCTTTAAAAGGAAGCCACTCGTTCACTGCGCCGGAAAATGTTGGTAAATCTACTTGTCTCACCCGAGGTCTCGCCATTCTTTCGAGTGCGACTGCCAATTTCTCCATGTCGCTCGGGGCTCTCGGAGGCGTCGGTGATCTCGCTCGTGGTAGGTCGAAGCGCAGCGTTCTCGGCTCCTCCCTTGACTCACCGGTCTCTCCTCGAGAGCTAAGTGGATTCTTCCTTAGCCATTCATTGACATCTACTTCGGGTTGTTCGCCTTGCACGCTTTCTGCGTCGTCTTGAATGGCGGACACGTCCAAAGCGAGTTTCTTCTTTACAAGCTCGGCCTCCAATTCGAGCTCTTTTCTCTTGATAGCTGCCATCTTTTCTGCAGCCTCCAGTTCGGCCAAACGCAACCTTGTTGTTACGCTGGCGGTAGATCGAACGGACTGTGCGGGCGATCTTACACGTGGCTGATCCTTTGCCGTCACCTTTGTCACCGTTTCCGACATAATGCGCGCCGTAGACGTCGAAGGCGTACACATTATTCCCACTGACGTGGCTTGCTCGGTCTGAGGTGAGGCAGGCGGCTCTTGTGATATGCGCCTTAGTCTCTCTAGACTTATTTGTCTTTCCTCCCGACGGCGGTCAGACTCTTGCCGTTCACGGGATCGCCTCTGTTCCTCTACGTCGGCTGCGTCGCCCTGGCTTCTCGTCACCACCATCGCGTTCGGTAGACAGCGGTGTTGGACGTAACCGTATCGCAGAGCGTGCGATAAAGACAAACTAGGCTCACACTACACTTCACAGAGCTCACTCACTCCAGTCACGTTATGCACAATCACTGCACTTTCGCTCAGTGCCCCGGGCACGAGATTCGCGCTGCGCACAATATCGCTGTGCACAAAGATTCGCGACGGTAACACGCGTACGCTAGGCACGTTCGGTTTGCCTTCCTACTATTCGCGAACGCGAGTCAACCACAAACAAATCCGGCACTCGAAGGACCAGGAAATGTTGGGGACTGTATTAAAACTTCCACGGATTTGTTCACTGGTTTATTTTCGAATCTGCTTATCTCGTACTCTAATTTTCTTATTCTGCCTCGAACTACAAACTACGCATTTATTTTATTTTTTTTTTTTTTTTTTCTTTTTTTCTGTCTTACGTTTGTTAGCCTGGCAAGGGCCGGCTTATACAAACACACCGGTCTTGCGGGTGCGTGCTTTAGGCACTGCGAGCCCTTAAGTGACCATGCTGAGGGCGACCCTCTAAAGGGTCACGACCTCGGCTCAGGACGGCCACTGAGAGAAGATGTTTTGGGGACATCAACGTTTATGGGAACGCGAGAGGTGCGAAAAACGACCTAACCATCTAACATGGTTACATCAGCGTCCGGGCCGGAATTATCAGACGGGTCGGGAGGACGGGGGACGCGGCGAGGTCCTCGACGGCGAGGACGGAGCAGCGGTCGTGTAGAGTGTTTGAGCTTTTAAGCAGCTCGTGCATTCTACGTAATGCCAGAGTTATATCGTCCTCAGGATCTGAAAAGACTGAACGCGGACTTCTCCAATTCGCGCGGTCAAATGGAGTGTATTTAGAATTTAATCGGACTAATGGATTCGGGTGATTGACCGCCTTATCGAAATAGCGTCTGCTGGCCATGTGCATAAAGTGCCTGATGGTCGGCATATCGGTGTCCACGTGGAGGTTGCTATTGCGAACGTACCACGGGGCACCGAGTGCACGTCTGAGAATTTGTTTTGTAAGACCTGCAGACTCTGAAGTCGAGCAGGCGGTATATGCGCGAATACGGGACGCGTACGTCATGATCGGTCTAACGCACGTAGTAAAGATCCTAATCTTGTTGCGGATAGACATCTTACTTTTACGGTTTAAGAGCCAGTGGAGCTGGCCCATCGCGAATGCGGCTCGCGCGCGTACCGCATTTACGTGTGGGGCAAAGGTCATACTCTGATCAAGATACACACCTAGATATTTGACCTTACGGGTCCAAGGGATGATCTGGCCAGACAATCTAACTGAAGCGTGAGGCGCTTTTTCTTAGGCATCCTATGGAATAGGATAGCTTGGCTTTTGGAGGGGTTGACAGTGATGCGCCATTTGCGAAACCACTCGCCGAGCTGATCGGCGGCGGCCTGCAAAGTGCGCACCACATGTTCCGGCTCTCTACGTGAAGCGTAGATCGCCGTATCGTCCGCGAATAGCGCCAGATGGGCGTCTTTGAATTTAGGAATATCGCTGGTATATGGCGAGAAGAGAAAGGGTGATAGCGCGGAGCCTTGCGGGACTCCGGCCGAGATGGTATGTCTAGAGAGAGGGTGCCCTCGACGCGATATTTGAAACCGCGATTCGACAAAAATTCTCGTATGATGTGCACGAGATGTGAGGGCACGTTATAAGTGTACAGCTTGTACAGCAAGCCGTTGTGCCACACTTTGTCGAATGCTTCTCAACATCGAAGAAGAGAGCACCGGTATAAAATCCTAACTTGAATTTAGAGTAGACATGCTCCGTGATGCGGAGTATCTGATGCACGCAACTGTGCCTATTACGGAAACCAAACTGCTCCGGAGGGAGCAGATTGTGAGAAGTAGCTACTATTTTGAGACGGTCGAGGACGATCCGCTCATAAAGTTCCCTATCGTACTAAGGAGGCTAATGGGCCTATAAGAGGCCGGATCTGACGCGGGTTTACCCGGCTTGTGAATCCCTATCACGACTGCTTCTTTCCAGGCCTCAGGAAAGTAGCAGTTCTGGAATGCTGCATTGAGGATGTCAGCAAGAATCTTGACCAGATGCCCCGGTAGCATTTTCAGTAACCTAGTGGGGATACCGTCAGCCCCGGGGGCTTTTCGCCTATTTAGTGCCTTGATCAGAGTGACGACTTTGATCGTCACCGGCGCGAGGGGTCGGGGGCGCGTCGACGTCCGGGTCGATTGTTTGTAACGGTCGCGGAATAGGCGGCGAAGGGATCGCGTTCCTACTTTCGACAAAAGAGTCTACCGCAACAAGATGATCGTGGTCTACGGGAGTTGTTTCGAGCGAGCATTGAGACTGCAGGGTGGAGGCTAATAATTCCGCTCGTCGTCGTCAAACGCGGGGCGTTGATTCGACGATTGAGCGGAGGAAAAGAGAACCACATCCTTTCTCTTGAAAGAGCGGACCAGCTTCCAAAAGGCCGTGTGGGTCGGTTGGATTTCCGACAAGTGCTGCTCCCACCTCGAATCGACGGCGTCCTTTACGCGACGTCTGGCCTCACGTTGGAGGTAACGCGCGAGACGCCGTCGATCCGGGAGGGGTCAGACACGCAGGCCTTTAGTGCTGCGTTTCGCCTCCTCAGCACCCATCTCACGTCATCGGGAAGATGCCCTGACCGTCGCCGGTCTCGGGCACCCTCGGAGCTTTCGCTCAAGACGTGGTGTAGATGGTTGGTGAAGGAGCGAATCGCGCCGGTCGTTTCCTCGCGAGTCACGATGTTGGGCGGAATAGGGGAGAGACATCCAGATGAAGTGTCGGCGAGTTTGGTGCTCAAGAGCCGCCAATTCGTCGACACTTTCACCCTGTCGTTAGGACCTGTGTCTGAGGGACCGTTATGAGGGGCTAAATCTAAGATCACAGGTCTGTGGTCTGAATCTAATTCATGTACCACTCGCAGAGAACGCACGTTGAGACATACGTTCTTACGAGTGCTATATCTAATATATCGGGTCTGTAGCTATCGTTCATAAACTATAGTGCGTGGGTTCAGAAGGAACCAGAATGCTCATATCACTCGTCAAGACAGCTCGAGTACCGCACCCTACCGTTGGTAGAGTTGCAGTTCCAGAGAGTTCTTATGTTAAGGTCGCCCGCCAGAAGGACGGACTCCCCATACCGAGTAGGGTTATTAGTTCGTTGGAGGAAGCTCTACTAGGTGAGAGATAGGCCGAGATCAGAGTGATCGGCGGGTGTCCTGTCATAGAAAGCCTGCACACTGAAGCCTCAATGCTGCTCAGGCTTCGGGGGTCGAGAGGTATGCAATGCAGGGACCTTTTGTAGTAAATGAGAGTGCCACCTTTAGGGCCATCGGTGCGATCGTTTCGCACGAGATTGAAATTGGGAGTTTGGGACTGCGTTGAGAGGGTTTGAGGAACGTTTCCTGGAGGAGGAAGACGTCCA